>NC_141829.1:1822896-1887896 GCF_982586985.1 Callionymus lyra
TTCAAGAGAAAACAAGTGAATATTTTAATTATTTTAATTTTTAAATTGAAACAGTTGTGGATAATATTGATACGGTATCTTAAAATATTATGATATTAAAGTACATTAGTGTTTTCTCACACATTTATATTCTGTCCATCATTAGATCCAAACATTGAAAGTTGGATCAATAAAGCGAATCAATAACAAAAGATTATATTTGTTGATTTCTCTCTGTTTTGCTGCCACATCAGTCGTTTAATGCAGTTTAAACCCGTCGTCAAGCGATGAATCCTGTGGTCGTCATGACGATGAGATTCACTGATGGAACGTCTCGGTCGTGAAACATGTTTCAAGTCTTGGATCAGATCGAGTCCAGATCTCAGATGGTTCTGATCAACCTCAGGTCTGAAGCTTGTGTTCGACTTGAACTCTCGAGATGATTCTTCACCTCATTGTTCTGTTTTGTTTGTCAACAATATCATTAAAATAATGATTTCAACTTCTGAGTTCAGAGTCAAACTTGTTTCTTAACCTCAAAGATCCTCCAGACGCTGGTTGATGCTGTGAACGACGCTCTGGCGCAGGAACATCTCAACACCTGCGACCAGTCGATCCAAAGATCCTGAGACTCCACGAGTTCATGCGGAGGTCGAGTCGAGCTCAGATCTTCTCAGAGAAGCATCAGCAGTCCTGCGGCGTCACGTCCTCCGAGTGTGAAGAGCGTCTGACGAGAAGACATCTGTGGAGAAGCTGCAGCGTCAGCAGCGAGTCTGAAGCTCCTGATCATCTCTCAGCGTAACGAGGACAGATGGCAGCAGTGGAGACGCTGGAGGAACATCTCTGGAGAAACACATGATGGTTCCAGTGGAAACTATAACAACTGTTAACGACACACTCGTCTCACCATCACATACATTCACATCCTGGTACTTTCGTTTGATTGGATTCGAAGAACCCAAAGAAAAGTGTAAGTAAGTAGTATTTTTCTGGTCCAGGGTCACAAAATGCTTAAACAATCAAAACAATACTCAATAAAATAAATACTTAAACGATCAAAACCGACACAAACGAAAGAGTCTCAGAGAATCAAGGAAAAGCTCAAATAAAAGTGTCTTAAGATGTTTCTTGAAGGAGTCAGTAGATCATCAAACACAGATGTTTCTAGAAGGAGTCAGTAGATCATCAAACACAGATGTTTCTAGAAGGAGTCAGTAGATCATCAAACACAGATGTTTCTTGAAGGAGTCAGTAGATCATCAAACACACATGTTTCTTGAAGGAGTCAGTAGATCATCAAACACACATGTTTCTTGAAGGAGTCAGTAGATCATCAAACACACATGTTTCTTGAAGGAGTCAGTAGATCATCAAACACAGATGTTTCTTAAAGGAGTCAGTAGATCATCAAACACAGATGTTTCTTGAAGGAGTCAGTAGATCATCAAACACAGATGTTTCTTGAAGGAGTCAGTAGATCATCAAACACAGATGTTTCTTGAAGGAGTCAGTAGATCATCAAACACACATGTTTCTTGAAGGAGTCAGTAGATCATCAAACACAGATGTTTCTTGAAGGAGTCAGTAGATCATCAAACACACATGTATCTTGAAGGAGTCAGTAGATCATCAAACACAGATGTTTCTTGAAGGAGTCAGTAGATCATCAAACACAGATGTTTCTTGAAGGAGTCAGTAGATCATCAAACACACATGTTTCTTGAAGGAGTCAGTAGATCATCAAACACACATGTTTCTTGAAGGAGTCAGTAGATCATCAAACACAGATGTTTCTTGAAGGAGTCAGTAGATCATCAAACACAGATGTTTCTTGAAGGAGTCAGTAGATCATCAAACACACATGTTTCTTGAAGGAGTCAGTAGATCATCAAACACAGATGTTTCTTGAAGGAGTCAGTAGATCATCAAACACAGAGATGTTTCTTGAAGGAGTCAGTAGATCATCAAACACAGATGTTTCTTGAAGGAGTCAGTAGATCATCAAACACAGATGTTTCTTGAAGGAGTCAGTAGATCATCAAACACAGATGTTTCTTGAAGGAGTCAGTAGATCATCAAACACAGATGTTTCTTGAAGGAGTCAGTAGATCATCAAACGCAGATGTTTCTTGAAGGAGTCAGTAGATCATCAAACACAGATGTTTCTTGAAGGAGTCAGTAGATCATCAAACACAGATGTTTCTTGAAGGAGTCTGTAGATCATCAAACACAGATGTTTCTTGAAGGAGTCAGTAGATCATCAAACACACATGTTTCTTGAAGGAGTCAGTAGATCATCAAACACACATGTTTCTTGAAGGAGTCAGAAGATCATCAAACACAGATGTTTCTTGAAGGAGTCAGTAGATCATCAAACACACATGTTTCTTGAAGGAGTCAGAAGATCATCAAACACAGATGTTTCTTGAAGGAGTCAGTAGATCATCAAACGCAGATGTTTCTTGAAGGAGTCAGTAGATCATCAAACACAGATGTTTCTTGAAGGAGTCAGTAGATCATCAAACACAGATGTTTCTTGAAGGAGTCAGTAGATCATCAAACACAGATGTTTCTTGAAGGAGTCAGTAGATCATCAAACACAGATGTTTCTTGAAGGAGTCAGTAGATCATCAAACACAGATGTTTCTTGAAGGAGTCAGTAGATCATCAAACACAGATGTTTCTTGAAGGAGTCAGTAGATCATCAAACGCAGATGTTTCTTGAAGGAGTCAGTAGATCATCAAACACAGATGTTTCTTGAAGGAGTCAGTAGATCATCAAACACAGATGTTTCTTGAAGGAGTCAGTAGATCATCAAACACAGATGTTTCTTGAAGGAGTCAGTAGATCATCAAACACAGAGATAGTTCTAAAGCTTATAGCTCGAGCTGGGGTGTAACTTTGGATCAGATCACTGATGGAAGGTCTGACCATGAATAGATCTGAAAGTAAGAACCAGAATTTTAAAGTTGATCCTGAAAGAAACTGGCAGCCAGTGAAGAGTTTGAAGGAGAAATGTGAGTTCTTCTACTAGAGCGGCTCAGAATTCTGGCTGCAGAGTTTAGTATGAACTGCAGGCGAGACGATCCTTCTGGTTTAGACACAAAATAAACTGTGACAAGAGTGTAAACGATAAGATCCAGATCATGTTGTGACAACATTTTCGACTACATGTCGACATGTATCCTCTCGTCCTCGGTCATCGCGGGGATCTAATGACGTAATGACTGCTGCCATCTAGTGGACAGAAGTTTAAATTTCAACACAAAATTGAACAAAACGTAAAATATTTCCCTGTTAATTGTGAATAGAAAAACTCAAAGTACTAACATTATTTATATAACTATGTTTTAATAAACATTAATATATTCATTCATTTTCTTTACACTTAATCGCTAATGTACGTCCAACACACTATAGAATCAAAACAGTGACGTGAACAAAACTATCAACTTGTATCATTTTTCTTCGACGTGAACAGTGACGATAATACGACTTTGATTCAAGTTGATTTGACAATAAAACCTTCAGGAATATGGAAACACAAACGTTTCATGTCGACCAGATTCAAACCTCACAAGTTAAGGTGTTTAGAAGGTTAACTAACCAACTGCTAACAAATCTCGTGGACGTGCAGGAAGTAGAGACGACGCCTCAAATGGCGCCAAATGAAGCGTGACGACGGCGAACTAACATGGAGTCTCTAAACCTAAACGGCAAATTAACCAGAGCCTCACGTGACGGACGATCCGTCTCTTGTTCGCTGGCGTCATAAAAACGCTCGACTGGCTTTAAGTGCAGCTTCACCTGAGACGGACCATCAGTGGCTTCATGATGGAGGTGTGGACGGAGGCGCTGGAGCAGATGATGCCGCGACGCTCGGGAATAACGTTTCTTTTGAAGCTCAGTCGCTGAGAAGATGAAGTCACAGACGTCCAGAGTCAAATGTTTCACTTCCTAACGTCACGTGTTTACAAATAAAACTCTCTCAACGGTTTGATTATTTTGATTATGATCAGTACAATGTATCCAGCTGATTGAAGAGCTGAGCCAAGAGGCAAGTTTTGGACTTTGATTCCTTCACATTCCTACTCGTGCCACGAAAGAAGCGACTTCTCTGGATCTGGACAGTGGGTTGAGTAGAGAAGTCTCTCCAGGACGAGCCTCCTCGTCTCTGATGGTAAACATTAACATTTGACGTGAAACTGGAGACAAATGAACACAAAAGTCAGACTGGAGTTGATGTCATGACCTGCTGACGAGAAGATCGTTGAGGAAACATCTGTCAGGAAAGAATTTGTATCTATTGAGTCGATAAACATCAATAATACACACTCGTGAAAATACTATTTTAAACCTGATAACTGACCTTAACTGTCAAATTATTCATGTTGAAATCAGGGTTTTTCAAAGGCCTCCACGTGTTCATGTAACAAAATGCCTTATGAATTAAAATGTGCAGTTTTAGTTCTTGAATGAACACAAACTCATGCTGAGCTGCAGAGTTCCTCACTAACACCAGATCGTCGCCACTGAAATATTGATGAATCACAAAATCATGAGAATTTGCCGCAGTTTACGTTTAACACATGAATTTTTCATGACTGAGTCGTAGGTTCAGTGTCTCCGTCGAGTTTCTCTTCAATCGTCTCTTCAAGAAGCATTCACAGAACCTCACAGGGATGGGAGTAGGCTGCGACGCAGTCATTAGGAATGATAAGGTTAAGTGTCAGGGACACAAAGAACGATCTCACCTGGAGCCGGAACTTCTTAGTCCAATGATGTTGACGCGTTCTGATGAAAGGTAACAACCTTAGGTTCATGTGTTTATACCTGATGATCAATGACCGGGTTCCAACTCCGACAGTCACCGGGTTCCAACTCCGACGGTCACCGGGTTCCAACTCCGACGGTCACCGGGTTCCAACTCCGACGGTCACCGGGTTCCAACTCCGACGGTCACCGGGTTCCAACTCCGACGGTCACCGGGTTCCAACTCCGACGGTTACCGGGTTCCAACTCCGACGGTCACCGGGTTCCAACTCCGACGGTCACCGGGTTCCAACTCCGACGGTCACCGGGTTCCAACTCCGACGGTTACCGGGTTCCAACTCCGACGGTCACCGGGTTCCAACTCCGACGGTTACCGGGTTCCAACTCCGACGGTTACCGGGTTCCAACTCCGACGGTCACCGGGTTCCAACTCCGACGGTCACCGGGTTTGAAGTCCGACGGTTACCGGGTTCCAACTCCGACGGTCACCGGGTTCCAACTCCGACGGTTACCGGGTTCCAACTTCGGCGGTCACCGGGTTCCAACTCCGACGGTCACCGGGTTCCAACTCCGACGGTCACCGGGTTCCAACTCCGACGGTTACCGGGTTCCAACTCCGACGGTCACCGGGTTCCAACTCCGACGGTTACCGGGTTCCAACTCCGACGGTCACCGGGTTCCAACTCCGACGATTACCGGGTTCCAACTCCGACGGTTACCGGGTTCCAACTCCGACGGTCACCGGGTTCCAACTCCGACGGTTACCGGGTTCCAACTCCGACGGTCACCGGGTTCCAACTCCGACGATTACCGGGTTCCAACTCCGACGGTTACTGGGTTCCAACTCCGACGGTCACCGGGTTCCAACTCCGACGGTCACCGGGTTCCAACTCCGACGATTACCGGGTTCAGACTCCGACGGTCACCGGGTTCGAACTCCGACGGTTACCTGGTTCCAACTCCGACGGTTATCTGGTTCCAACTCCGACGGTTACCTGGTAACAACTCCGACGGTTACCTGGTAACAACTCCGACTGTTACCTGGTTCGAACTCCGACGGTTACCGGGTTTGAACTACGACGGTCAACGAATTCGAACTCCGACGGTTACCTGGTTCCAACTCCGACTGTTACCTGGTTTGAACTCCGACGATCACCGGGTTCGAGCTGCGACGGTTACCGGGTTCGAACTCCGACAGTTACCTGGTTCCAACTCCGACGGTTACCGGGTTCAAACTCCGACGGTCACCGGGTTCGAACTCCGACGGTTACCTGGTTCCAACTCTGACGGTTATCTGGTTCCAACTCCGACGGTTACCTGGTAACAACTCCGACTGTTACCTGGTTCGAACTCCGACGGTTACCGGGTTTGAACTACGACGGTCAACGAATTCGAACTCCGACGGTTACCTGGTTCCAACTCCGCCGGTTATCTGGTTCCAACTCCGACGGTTACCTGGTAACAACTCCGACTGTTACCTGGTTCCAACTCCGACGGTTATCTGGTTCCAACTCCGACGGTTACCTGGTAACAACTCCGACTGTTACCTGGTTCCAACTCCGACGGTTATCTGGTTCCAACTCCGACGGTTACCTGGTAACAACTCCGACTGTTACCTGGTTCCAACTCCGACGGTTACCGGGTTCGAAATCCGACGGTTACCTGGTTTGAACTCCGACGATCACCGGGTTCGAGCTGCGACGGTTACCGGGTTCGAACTCGACGGTTACCGAGTTCGAGCTGCGACGGTTACCAGGTTCGAACTCCGACGGTTACCGGGTTCGAACTCCGACGGTTACCAGGTTCGAACTCCGACGGTTAGCGGGTTCGAACTCCGACGGTTACCGGGTTCCAACTCCGACGGTTACCGAATTCGAACTCCGACGGTTACCTGGTTCCAACTCCGACGGTCACCGGGTTCCAACTCCGACGGTTACCTGGTTCGAACTCCGATGGTTACCGGGTTCCAACTCCGACGGTTAGCGGGTTCCAGCTCCGACAGTTACCTGGTAACAACTCCGACGGTTACCGAGTTTTGAACTCCGACGGTTACCTGGTTCGAACTCCGACGGTCACCGGGTTCCAACTCCGACGGTTACCGGGTTGGAGCTGCGACTGTTACCTGGTTCCAACTCCGACGGTTACCTGGTTCCAACTCCGACGGTTACCTGGTAACAACTCCGACGGTTACCGAGTTTTGAACTCCGACGGTCACCGGGTTCGAACTCCGACGGTCACCGGGTTCCAACTCCGACGGTCACCGGGTTCGAGCTGCGACTGTTACCTGGTTCCAACTCCGACGGTCACCGGGTTCAAACTCCGACGGTCAACGGGTTCGAACTCCGACGGTTACCTGGTTCGAACTCCGACGGTCACCGGGTTCCAACTCCGACGGTCACCGGGTTCGAGCTGCGACTGTTACCTGGTTCCAACTCCGACGGTCACCGGGTTCAAACTCCGACGGTCACCGGGTTCAAACTCCGACGGTTACCTGGTTCGAACTCCGACGGTTACCTGGTTCCAACTCCGACGGTTATCTGGTTCCAACTCCGACGGTTACCTGGTAACAACTCCGACTGTTACCTGGTTCGAACTCCGACGGTTACCGGGTTTGAACTACGACGGTCAACGAATTCGAACTCCGACGGTTACCTGGTTCCAACTCCGACGGTTACCGGGTTCGAAATCCGACGGTTACCTGGTTTGAACTCCGACGATCACCGGGTTCGAGCTGCGACGGTTACCGGGTTCGAACTCCGACGGTTACCGGGTTCCAACTCCGACGGTTACCGAATTCGAACTCCGACGGTTACCTGGTTCCAACTCCGACGGTCACCGGGTTCCAACTCCGACGGTTACCTGGTTCGAACTCCGATGGTTACCGGGTTCCAACTCCGACGGTTAGCGGGTTCCAGCTCCGACAGTTACCTGGTAACAACTCCGACGGTTACCGAGTTTTGAACTCCGACGGTTACCTGGTTCGAACTCCGACGGTCACCGGGTTCCAACTCCGACGGTTACCGGGTTGGAGCTGCGACTGTTACCTGGTTCCAACTCCGACGGTTACCTGGTTCCAACTCCGACGGTTACCTGGTAACAACTCCGACGGTTACCGAGTTTTGAACTCCGACGGTCACCGGGTTCGAACTCCGACGGTCACCGGGTTCCAACTCCGACGGTCACCGGGTTCGAGCTGCGACTGTTACCTGGTTCCAACTCCGACGGTCACCGGGTTCAAACTCCGACGGTCAACGGGTTCGAACTCCGACGGTTACCTGGTTCGAACTCCGACGGTCACCGGGTTCCAACTCCGACGGTCACCGGGTTCGAGCTGCGACTGTTACCTGGTTCCAACTCCGACGGTCACCGGGTTCAAACTCCGACGGTCACCGGGTTCAAACTCCGACGGTTACCTGGTTCGAACTCCGACGGTTACCTGGTTCCAACTCCGACGGTTATCTGGTTCCAACTCCGACGGTTACCTGGTAACAACTCCGACTGTTACCTGGTTCGAACTCCGACGGTTACCGGGTTTGAACTACGACGGTCAACGAATTCGAACTCCGACGGTTACCTGGTTCCAACTCCGACGGTTACCGGGTTCGAAATCCGACGGTTACCTGGTTTGAACTCCGACGATCACCGGGTTCGAGCTGCGACGGTTACCGGGTTCGAACTCCGACGGTTACCTGGTTTGAACTCCGACGATCACCGGGTTCGAACTCGACGGTTAACGGGTTCGAGCTGCGACGGTTACCGGGTTCGAACTCCGACAGTTACCTGGTAACAACTCCGACGGTTACAGAGTTTTGAACTCCGACGGTCACCGGGTTCGAACTCCGACGGCTACCGAATTCGAACTCCGACAATTACCGGGTTCGAACTCTGACGGTTACCGGGTTCAAACTCCGACGGTCACCGGGTTCGAACTCCGACAGTTACTGGGTTCCAACTCTGACGGTTACCGGGTTCGAGCTGCGACGGTTACCGAGTGTGAACTTGAACAGTTATTTAGTTTGAACTTGAACAGACACTGGGCTCTGAACCCGTGAAGGGGAACCAGGCGTCGTTGCTGCTTGACTGATGTGAACTGAGAAACAACAGATTTCTCCACCTTGGTGCCTCCAGAAGTGCCGAGCGAGGCGCTGCAGGTATGAGCCGGCGTGTCTAACGGAGCGGAAACAAGCCTTTATATTCAGCAATTTATGATCTCCACATACAGAGGAGGTTGCCGGAGACGGGGGGGAGTAATGGGACGGACCTTGGAAGGTGAAGTGAAGGACGTCGGCCAAGACAAACTCCCATCAGCAGATGTCGATGAGACTGAAGCGACTAACAGGAACAAATAGGACGACTTGGATCTCAATTCCAACAGTCATTTTGGAAAACCTCCCCCTCTCTGTGCGAGCGACTCACACTAATGTGCTTTATAGACGAGCGTCCAATCGAGACGACAGGAACGAGACGAATGGAACCAGATTCCTGGAAATGAAGATGATTTTCTTGCTGAACCATCAACATTGCATTTGAAAAATAGTTTCACAAGAAGATGATTTAAAAACCATTTATACTGAAATATAAATGACAATTAAAACCAGTTTTATCTTCAACTCTAGTTTTGAAAATATCATTGACGTCCATTAGCTTCTGAGCAGCAGCTCCTTCTGCACCACGAAGAGTTCCACCAACATCTGTCCCATTACATACACTCCCTGAAGAACGTAGAGATGTTGACATTTTACAAAAGACACCAATTAATCTCAGAGGTTCCTCAGCCAGGATGTGCGAGTGAAGCTAACGCGGTGGATGTTG
Source organism: Callionymus lyra (assembly GCF_982586985.1). Taxonomy (NCBI): domain Eukaryota; kingdom Metazoa; phylum Chordata; class Actinopteri; order Syngnathiformes; family Callionymidae; genus Callionymus; species Callionymus lyra. The sequence goes on from NC_141829.1 coordinate 1,832,462, forward strand.
TTGTTGTTGTTGTTGTTGTGATGTTTAGAACGTCCTGAACAAAGATCAGCGTCCACTGATTTAAAGGTTGTTTCTGGGCTGACAACAGAAGAACATGTTGTTAGGAGTGAGTGTCAACACTGACCTGGAAGATACAAACACGAGTTGTGTGTTTGTGTCTCATGTGTTGATCCTTTTTATTCTCCACAGATCACTGAGAAACAAACTCAGATGAAGTTAAAACTTGTTTCACTTTAAATAAAATATGAAGTTATTATTCAAAAACAAAAAACTTTCTATGAAGATCTTGTTTTCTAATGCATAACAAACACATACACTTAATTATATATATATATATATATATATATATATATATATATATATATATATATATAAATATACATAATGTTTTATGACTCCTGCAAAAATGACAACTTTGTTTAAAAGAATTTACTGATGTCACACATAATTACTTCATTATAATTTAATATGACTCAAAGAAATACATTTATTCTTCAGTAAAGTACAAAGTTAGTATTCGATCATAAGTAACTGATTAAAACTAGTTCAGCTGATGCTAGTCTGTGATGATCGACGGTCAAAGTTACCATTTGTTGATCATTAAAAAGGTTTTACTTGCATTTTTAAAATGAGATAATAAAAACACAAAGTGAACTCACAGAATAATTGAAGGCGACGACATGATTAGCATTAGCATCGTTTTATCAGGTGTGTGACAGGAGGCTGTGTCTCAAATCGCATACTAATCTTAGTATGCTAGAAGTTAGTATGCATCAGTTTAGTATGCATACTAACTAGTACGCAAATCCTCCACAGATAGTATGTCTCAAATCAAACCCTGAAGCTACACACTAACCGGAAATCACATGACAGCTTCTTCTTCTACTTCTATTTAACGATGTTTCAAGCAGCTGTTTGAACGCTATCGCCACCTGCTGGCAGCACGTATTGCAACTTTGGAAAAAGAAATAAAGAAAAAATATGAGAATCTAAATAATCGCGAGATATTTAAGCTGGTATCAGCAGCGAAGACATGTTTATCCTCCTACTGCTGCTGAAAATACACATTTAAGTATATGCATATATATGCATTTATATATGACGTAACTTCCGTTTAAAACGTCACTAAAATGGCGGCTGTTTAGTGTGGTTAGTGTCCATCGAACCATGCTAGTTTTGTGGGCGCGTTAGTACGCCAATTTAGTATGCATGGCGCACTAAATTTTGCATACTAAGAATTGAGACACACTAACGTACTAAAAATACTAACTTTTAGTAGCTAGTATGCGATTTGAGACACAGCACAGGATTGGTGCAGGTGATGATTGACAGGCTCCTCCAATCACTGTGCAGGTGGATCAGTGTTGTGAGGAGCCAAGAACCGCAGGTCAGTCCCGAGTCCAGCATCTCCACATGAAACCATCCCATAAACAGAGACTATGTCGAGATATTTGACATGAAAACATCATCTGTAAGTTTGAAACTACATTAAGAAGATTTAACGACGTTGTTACTTCTAAATTAAAGATGCTTTAATGGTCAACATCATAGTTTCTATTTTCTCTCCGAACTTCTCTCACTTTCTCTAACTCTGGAGTCGCTGACAAGACGAGGTCAAAGCTGTCGATGCAGCGTCCAAGCCTGTCGTCTGCAGTCGTTTCTTCTGCCACCATGTTGTTGAGAGTCGGTCGACAGGAACCGAGAGAGTTTGTGTTCGAGGTCTTCAGTCACAGCTTCACGTCGGCAGGTCAAGAAGATCCACAACAACAACAACACGCCACTGACCACTGCGTGTGTTTGTCTCTGGCTTCAGTTGACTTTACGGATCGACGGATGTTTCTTTAGCTCGTGTTTATCTAATTAATCGCTTGAATCCAGCGGCAGAAATGAAACTCATGCAAACAACGTGAGCAGATCAAAGTACAGCCTCTGTTTGTCTTTCATTTTAGCAGCAAACCTCGTTTCCACTGGATTATGATGCGAAGCTGCTGCAGCTCAGCGTGTCGTCGAACCTTCCACCAGGGGGCGTCACAACGAGGTGCAGGAGAGGAAGAGAGTTCAGTGAGTCGTGGTCGGTGTCGGTTCAGAGAATTAAACTGGATCAGTGTCATCAGAGGATGGAATTCTATTGATTGAATTGATAAATAAATGAGTTTGATATTGTGATTCCAATTATTTGATAATTCAATCATTCTTTCTAAATTCAATGTATTTTTTATTCTATACAAAAGTGTTGTCATAAACTGAGCTACATTTTTATATTGGATTAAAAATGTCACTCATAAAAAAATATTGGATATAGAAAATATATTTATGAATTACTAGAATTAGAATATTTAACTCTATGTGTTAAAACAAATGTATTTATCTTGAAAATATTTAAAAGATGGATTTGAATGATTCAATAAAAACAAATATAACCTTTCAATATAGAGATAATTGAAGAAAAACAACAAGAATTAAATAAATAATCAAACATTTGAAATGTAGAATTAATGAAATATTCAGATCAGTTAATATTCACTGATAAACCGACGTATAAACTGAGATATAAACTGACGTATAAACTGACGTATAAACCTGGATTAGCGTCAGACAAATGTCGATTTAATAGAATATTCAGATGTTAATATTCACTGATAAACCAACGTATAAACTGACGTATAAACTGACGTATAAACTGACGTATAAACCTGGATTAGCGTCAGACAAATGTAGATTTAATAGAATGTTCAGATGTTAATATTCACTGATAAACCGACGTATAAACTGACATATAAACTGACGTATAAACCTGGATTAGTGTCAGACAAATGTAGATTTAATAGAATGTTCAGATGTTAGTATTCTGAATTATATTCCCTGATAAAGTGACGTATAAACGTGGATGAACGTCAGACAAATGTAGAGTTAATAGAATATTCAGATGTTAGTATTCACTGATAAACCGACGTATAAACTGACGTATAAACTGACGTATAAACTGACGTATAAACCGACGTATAAACTGACGTATAAACCGACGTATAAACTGACGTATAAACTGACGTATAAACTGATTTATAAACCGACGTATAAACTGACGTATAAACTGACGTATAAACTGACGTATAAACTGACGTATAAACTGACGTATAAACTGACGTATAAACTGACGTATAAACTGACGTATAAACTGATGTATAAACTGACGTATAAACCTGGATTAGCGTCAGACAAATGTAGATTTAATAGAATATTCAGATGTTAATATTCACTGATAAACCAACGTATAAACTGACGTATAAACTGACGTATAAACTGACGTATAAACCTGGATTAGCGTCAGACAAATGTAGATTTAATAGAATGTTCAGATGTTAATATTCACTGATAAACCGACGTATAAACTGACATATAAACTGACGTATAAACCTGGATTAGTGTCAGACAAATGTAGATTTAATAGAATGTTCAGATGTTAGTATTCTGAATTATATTCCCTGATAAAGTGACGTATAAACGTGGATGAACGTCAGACAAATGTAGAGTTAATAGAATATTCAGATGTTAGTATTCACTGATAAACCGACGTATAAACTGACGTATAAACTGACGTATAAACTGACGTATAAACCGACGTATAAACTGACGTATAAACTGACGTATAAACCGACGTATAAACTGACGTATAAACTGACGTATAAACTGATGTATAAACCGACGTATAAACTGACGTATAAACTGACGTATAAACTGACGTATAAACTGACGTATAAACTGACGTATAAACTGACGTATAAACCTGGATTAGCGTCAGACAAATGTAGAGTTAATAGAATATTCAGATGTTAATATTCACTGATAAACCGACGTATAAACTGACGTATAAACTGACGTATAAACTGACGTATGAACTGACGTATAAACCGACGTATAAACTGACATTTAAACTGACGTATAAACTGACGTATAAACTGACGTATAAACTGACGTATAAACCTGGATTAGCGTCAGACAAATGTAGATTTAATAGAATGTTCAGATGTTAGTATTCTGAATTATATTCCCTGATAAAGTGTATAAACCTGGATGAACGTCAGACCGAAGCGTCGACTCCAGGAGACTTTGACTCGTCGTTGATGGTCTCATCTCAGCGGACGAGGCCACGGAGCTCAGAGTATCAATCTTTCTGATTGGCTAAATGACGATGTCTTTGACCTCATTATCCTCGGCCTCCTGACCGCCTCGCGCCGCCACTCGTTCATCTCTTCCTCTAATCTGTCGCGGCGAAGACGAGAAGGTCACGATTAAATCATTTTGTTGTGTCGAAGTTTGACGACTCGTTTGTTGACTTTGTTCGTGTTCATCTCATTGATGACATGAATTCATCTGGTGATCAATTAATCCCTGAACCTCATGAGTTAAGATAGAAGTCGTTGGGAGGGTTTGTGATGATTCTGATCAATATTATAAACCTGGTGTTAGCTCAGGGTCAGGGTGACCCGAAGGACAAATGTGTTTGAACCACTGCATAAGTAGTTATGGAAGGTCGTTGACCTTGACCCAGAGACCACGCAAGGGATACCACAAACACATTTGTTTTCATGGCTCACAGGGGTGAAGAAAACTTGAATTAAAAGTTTAACTAAAAGAGTTTTTTAAAGATCAAAATAGTTTAAAAGTTACACACAATGTTACACACAAATCTACTGGACAGTATTTCATGTCTTTGCATCAGTTCGTGATGAAGGTCGTTTGTTTGTTTTATTTCCTGAATCCATCGGAGACGATCAACAAACTCCGTTGATTCTGATTCGTCGACACCAGGAGAAGATCCTCAGGTCACATGATGCTGTCACTCAAGTGTCAGAAATAAAGTTATTTCCTTCAAAGTTCAAAGACTTCAACAAACATTTTATACCATTCTTTTCAGAAAGATCCTTCTCAACGTGTGCATTATACAATATGTTGTTATAAATGATATAATATTACGACACATCGTGAATGTTACTCTTGAAAATCATAGTTTTACTCTGTGGACCAAGAAGCTCATATTTCTCCGGGTTTGATTGACAGCCATATTCGGTTTGATTGACAGCCATATTTCTGACACACGTATGAAGTGTCATAAGATAATAATCTTTTATGTGAACAGAGTTAAAGAAATGTTTCTTCTCGACTCGACTCCAGATCAACTCGTCATGTTTTCTCTCTCCAGGTTATTTCTTGTGTTCGATCGAACGTCGCTGCTTCCATGACGACACAGAAGTTCGAAGATGATTTTATCTTGTTCTTTCCTGAACTCAAGGTCACAGAGTTATTAGTCGTGTTCTGGTACGTACTGGACTGAACCTTGACCTCATTACTGCAGTAATACTTCGTGTGAAGGTGTTTAGATACGTTCAAACAAGTCTTTAAAATAATAATATTTATTATAGTTTTGTGTGTTTTTTTTATTGATTTAAAAGTTGTATTTTTCAGCGCTTGCTTTTGATTGACGTGTGTGATGTCATCAGACTCTGAAGCAGAATATATACGTCTTCAAAACCAGTTTTGTATTTGTCATATGATTGGTTAAGGAATATTTAACACTCACTCGTGATGTTGACACATTTAGATTTAGATTGAATTCAATGCAGGCCATTTTAGTTGTTTTTTAGCTGCTGCGAAGTATTTTTTATTTTCGCCGACTCACTGTTTTATACTGCATTCATATGATTGACATGAAGAGACTTTTGAATAAAAACATTTATGTTAAACACAAATATATTGAGATCAATGCAGAGAAGACAGCAGGAACATAAACACATGTTTAAACGTGGCTCAGGGTTCGAATAACCTTTATTAACACAGCTTGTCTTGACGAGTCGTATCAGATCCATCAGTTGCTCGAGGACATCATGTGTTTCAGGAACATCTCGACCTAAAGTTTCCACAGAAACAGTGACTTCAGAACATCTGGGCGTCATTTACGGAACTGACCGTTCAGATCCAGCTGAAGCCGCAGAGATCGAGGAGGATTGGAATCAAAATAAACACACAACCCTGGAAACATTTGACAATGATTTGTTTAAACGTTTGAAGATCATAAAGTAATGAAGACATGAGTTTGTGTTCTTTCGTGACTCATGACTCTGACTCATGACTCTGACTCTGACTCTGACTCTGACTCTGACTCTGACTCTGACTCTGACTCTCTGACTCTGACTCTGACTCTGACTCTGACTCTGACTCATGACTCTGACTCTGACTCTGACTCATGACTCTGACTCTGACTCTGACTCATGACTCTGACTCTGACTCATGACTCTGACTCTGACTCTGACTCATGACTCTGACTCTGACTCATGACTCTGACTCATGACTCTGACTCTGACTCTGACTCTGACTCTGACTCTGACTCTGACTCTGACTCTGACTCTCTGACTCTGACTCTGACTCTGACTCTGACTCTGACTCTGACTCTGACTCATGACTCTGACTCTGACTCTGACTCTGACTCTGACTCTGACTCTGACTCTGACTCTGACTCTCTGACTCTGACTCTGACTCTGACTCTGACTCTGACTCTGACTCTGACTCTGACTCTGACTCTGACTCTGTCTCTGACTCTGACTCTGACTCTGACTCATGACTCTGTCTCTGACTCTGACTCTGACTCTGACTCTGACTCTGACTCTGACTCTGACTCTGACTCTGACTCTGACTCTGACTCTGACTCTGACTCTGACTCTGACTCTCTGACTCTGACTCTGACTCTGACTCTGACTCTGACTCTGACTCTGACTCTGACTCTGACTCATGACTCTGACTCTGACTCTGACTCTGACTCTGACTCTGACTCTGACTCTGACTCTCTGACTCTGACTCTGACTCTGACTCTGACTCTGACTCATGACTCTGACTCTGACTCTGACTCATGACTCTGACTCTGACTCTGACTCATGACTCTGACTCTGACTCATGACTCTGACTCTGACTCTGACTCATGACTCTGACTCTGACTCATGACTCTGACTCATGACTCTGACTCTGACTCTGACTCTGACTCTGACTCTGACTCTGACTCTGACTCTCTGACTCTGACTCTGACTCTGACTCTGACTCTGACTCTGACTCTGACTCTGACTCTGACTCTGACTCATGACTCTGACTCTGACTCTGACTCTGACTCTGACTCTGACTCTGACTCTGACTCTGACTCTCTGACTCTGACTCTGACTCTGACTCTGACTCTGACTCTGACTCTGACTCTGACTCTGACTCTGACTCTGTCTCTGACTCTGACTCTGACTCTGACTCATGACTCTGTCTCTGACTCTGACTCTGACTCTGACTCTGACTCTGACTCTGACTCTGACTCTGACTCTGACTCTGACTCTGACTCTGACTCTGACTCTGACTCTGACTCTGTCTCTGACTCTGACTCTGACTCTGACTCATGACTCTGTCTCTGACTCTGACTCTGACTCTGACTCTGACTCTGACTCTGACTCTGACTCTGACTCTGACTCTGACTCTGACTCTGACTCTGACTCTGACTCTGACTCTGACTCATGACTCTGACTCTGACTCTGACTCATGACTCTGACTCTGACTCATGACTCTGACTCTGACTCTGACTCATGACTCTGACTCTGACTCATGACTCTGACTCATGACTCTGACTCTGACTCTGACTCTGACTCTGACTCTGACTCTGACTCTGACTCTGACTCTGACTCTGACTCTGACTCTGACTCATGACTCATGTCTCTGACTCTGACTCTGACTCTGACTCTGACTCTGACTCTGACTCTGACTCTGACTCTGACTCTGACTCTGACTCTGACTCATGACTCTGACTCTGACTCTGACTCTGACTCTGACTCATGACTCTGTCTCTGACTCTGACTCTGACTCTGTCTCTGACTCTGACTCTGACTCTGACTCTGACTCTGACTCTGACTCTGACTCTGACTCTGACTCATGACTCATGTCTCTGACTCTGACTCTGACTCTGACTCTGACTCTGACTCTGACTCATGACTCTGACTCTGACTCTGACTCTGACTCTGACTCTGACTCTGACTCTGACTCTGACTCTGACTCTGTCTCTGACTCTGACTCTGACTCTGACTCTGACTCTGACTCTGACTCTGACTCTGACTCTGACTCTGACTCTGACTCATGACTCTGACTCTGACTCTGACTCTGACTCTGACTCTGACTCTGACTCTGACTCTGACTCTGACTCATGACTCTGACTCTGACTCTGACTCTGACTCTGACTCATGACTCTGACTCTGACTCTGACTCTGACTCTGACTCTGACTCTGACTCTGACTCTGACTCTGACTCTGACTCATGACTCTGACTCTGACTCTGACTCATGACTCTGACTCTGACTCTGACTCATGACTCTGACTCTGACTCTGACTCATGACTCTGACTCTGACTCATGACTCTGACTCATGACTCTGACTCTGACTCTGACTCTGACTCTGACTCATGACTCTGACTCTGACTCTGACTCATGACTCTGACTCTGACTCATGACTCTGACTCTGACTCTGACTCTGACTCTGACTCTGTCTCTGACTCTGACTCTGACTCTGACTCTGACTCTGACTCTGACTCTGACTCTGACTCTGACTCTGACTCTGACTCTGACTCTGACTCATGACTCTGACTCTGACTCTGACTCTGACTCTGACTCTGACTCTGACTCTGACTCTGACTCTGACTCTGTCTCTGACTCTGACTCTGACTCTGACTCTGACTCTGACTCTGACTCATGACTCATGACTCTGACTCTGACTCATGACTCATGACTCTGACTCTGACTCTGACTCATGACTCTGACTCTGACTCTGACTCTGACTCATGACTCTGACTCTGACTCTGACTCATGACTCTGACTCTGACTCATGACTCTGACTCTGACTCTGACTCATGACTCTGACTCATGACTCTGACTCTGACTCTGACTCTGACTCTGACTCATGACTCTGACTCTGACTCTGACTCTGACTCATGACTCTGACTCTGACTCTGACTCTGACTCTGACTCTGACTCTGACTCTGACTCTGACTCTCTGACTCTGACTCTGACTCTGACTCTGACTCTGACTCTGACTCATGACTCTGACTCTGACTCTGACTCTGACTCATGACTCTGACTCTGACTCTGACTCATGACTCTGACTCTGACTCTGACTCATGACTCTGACTCTGACTCTGACTCATGACTCTGACTCTGACTCATGACTCTGACTCTGACTCATGACTCTGACTCATGACTCTGACTCTGACTCTGACTCTGACTCTGACTCTGACTCATGACTCTGACTCTGACTCTGACTCATGACTCTGACTCTGACTCATGACTCTGACTCATGACTCTGACTCTGACTCTGACTCTGACTCTGACTCTGACTCTGACTCTCTGACTCTGACTCTGACTCTGACTCTGACTCTGACTCATGACTCTGACTCTGACTCTGACTCATGACTCTGACTCTGACTCTGACTCATGACTCTGACTCTGACTCATGACTCTGACTCTGACTCTGACTCATGACTCTGACTCTGACTCATGACTCTGACTCATGACTCTGACTCTGACTCTGACTCTGACTCTGACTCTGACTCTCTGACTCTGACTCTGACTCTGACTCTGACTCTGACTCTGACTCTGACTCTGACTCTGACTCTGACTCTGACTCATGACTCTGACTCTGACTCTGACTCTGACTCTGACTCTGACTCTGACTCTCTGACTCTGACTCTGACTCTGACTCTGACTCTGACTCTGACTCTGACTCTGACTCTGACTCTGACTCTGACTCATGACTCTGACTCTGACTCATGACTCTGACTCATGACTCTGACTCTGACTCTGACTCTGACTCTGACTCTGACTCTGACTCTGACTCTGACTCTGACTCTCTGACTCTGACTCTGACTCTGACTCTGACTCTGACTCTGACTCTGACTCTGACTCATGTCTCTGACTCTGACTCTGACTCTGACTCTGACTCTGACTCTGACTCTGACTCTGACTCTGACTCTGACTCTGACTCTGACTCTGACTCTCTGACTCTGACTCTGACTCTGACTCTGACTCTGACTCTGACTCTGACTCTGACTCTGACTCATGACTCTGACTCTGACTCTGACTCTGACTCTGACTCTGACTCTGACTCTGACTCTCTGACTCTGACTCTGACTCTGACTCTGACTCTGACTCATGACTCTGACTCTGACTCTGACTCATGACTCTGACTCTGACTCTGACTCATGACTCTGACTCTGACTCATGACTCTGACTCTGACTCTGACTCATGACTCTGACTCTGACTCATGACTCTGACTCATGACTCTGACTCTGACTCTGACTCTGACTCTGACTCTGACTCTGACTCTGACTCTGACTCTCTGACTCTGACTCTGACTCTGACTCTGACTCTGACTCTGACTCTGACTCTGACTCTGACTCTGACTCATGACTCTGACTCTGACTCTGACTCTGACTCTGACTCTGACTCTGACTCTGACTCTGACTCTGACTCTGACTCTCTGACTCTGACTCTGACTCTGACTCTGACTCTGACTCTGACTCTGACTCTGACTCTGACTCTGACTCTGACTCTGACTCTGTCTCTGACTCTGACTCTGACTCTGACTCATGACTCTGTCTCTGACTCTGACTCTGACTCTGACTCTGACTCTGACTCTGACTCTGACTCTGACTCTGACTCTGACTCTGACTCTGACTCTGACTCTGACTCTGACTCTGACTCTGTCTCTGACTCTGACTCTGACTCATGACTCTGTCTCTGACTCTGACTCTGACTCTGACTCTGACTCTGACTCTGACTCTGACTCTGACTCTGACTCTGACTCTGACTCTGACTCTGACTCTGACTCTGACTCTGACTCATGACTCTGACTCTGACTCTGACTCATGACTCTGACTCTGACTCATGACTCTGACTCTGACTCTGACTCATGACTCTGACTCTGACTCATGACTCTGACTCATGACTCTGACTCTGACTCTGACTCTGACTCTGACTCTGACTCTGACTCTGACTCTGACTCTGACTCTGACTCTGACTCTGACTCTGACTCTGACTCATGACTCATGTCTCTGACTCTGACTCTGACTCTGACTCTGACTCTGACTCTGACTCTGACTCTGACTCTGACTCTGACTCTGACTCTGACTCTGACTCATGACTCTGACTCTGACTCTGACTCTGACTCTGACTCATGACTCTGTCTCTGACTCTGACTCTGACTCTGTCTCTGACTCTGACTCTGACTCTGACTCTGACTCTGACTCTGACTCTGACTCTGACTCTGACTCATGACTCATGTCTCTGACTCTGACTCTGACTCTGACTCTGACTCTGACTCTGACTCATGACTCTGACTCTGACTCTGACTCTGACTCTGACTCTGACTCTGACTCTGACTCTGACTCTGACTCTGTCTCTGACTCTGACTCTGACTCTGACTCTGACTCTGACTCTGACTCTGACTCTGACTCTGACTCATGACTCTGACTCTGACTCTGACTCTGACTCTGACTCTGACTCTGACTCTGACTCTGACTCTGACTCTGACTCTGACTCATGACTCTGACTCTGACTCTGACTCTGACTCTGACTCATGACTCTGACTCTGACTCTGACTCTGACTCTGACTCTGACTCTGACTCTGACTCTGACTCTGACTCTGACTCATGACTCTGACTCTGACTCTGACTCATGACTCTGACTCTGACTCTGACTCATGACTCTGACTCTGACTCTGACTCATGACTCTGACTCTGACTCATGACTCTGACTCATGACTCTGACTCTGACTCTGACTCTGACTCTGACTCATGACTCTGACTCTGACTCTGACTCATGACTCTGACTCTGACTCATGACTCTGACTCTGACTCTGACTCTGACTCTGACTCTGTCTCTGACTCTGACTCTGACTCTGACTCTGACTCTGACTCTGACTCTGACTCTGACTCTGACTCTGACTCATGACTCTGACTCTGACTCTGACTCTGACTCTGACTCTGACTCTGACTCTGACTCTGACTCTGACTCTGTCTCTGACTCTGACTCTGACTCTGACTCTGACTCTGACTCTGACTCATGACTCATGACTCTGACTCTGACTCATGACTCATGACTCTGACTCTGACTCTGACTCATGACTCTGACTCTGACTCTGACTCATGACTCTGACTCTGACTCTGACTCATGACTCTGACTCTGACTCATGACTCTGACTCTGACTCTGACTCATGACTCTGACTCATGACTCTGACTCTGACTCTGACTCTGACTCTGACTCATGACTCTGACTCTGACTCTGACTCTGACTCATGACTCTGACTCTGACTCTGACTCTGACTCTGACTCTGACTCTGACTCTGACTCTGACTCTCTGACTCTGACTCTGACTCTGACTCTGACTCTGACTCTGACTCATGACTCTGACTCTGACTCTGACTCTGACTCATGACTCTGACTCTGACTCTGACTCATGACTCTGACTCTGACTCTGACTCATGACTCTGACTCTGACTCTGACTCATGACTCTGACTCTGACTCATGACTCTGACTCTGACTCATGACTCTGACTCATGACTCTGACTCTGACTCTGACTCTGACTCTGACTCTGACTCATGACTCTGACTCTGACTCTGACTCATGACTCTGACTCTGACTCATGACTCTGACTCATGACTCTGACTCTGACTCTGACTCTGACTCTGACTCTGACTCTGACTCTCTGACTCTGACTCTGACTCTGACTCTGACTCTGACTCATGACTCTGACTCTGACTCTGACTCATGACTCTGACTCTGACTCTGACTCATGACTCTGACTCTGACTCATGACTCTGACTCTGACTCTGACTCATGACTCTGACTCTGACTCATGACTCTGACTCATGACTCTGACTCTGACTCTGACTCTGACTCTGACTCTGACTCTCTGACTCTGACTCTGACTCTGACTCTGACTCTGACTCTGACTCTGACTCTGACTCTGACTCTGACTCTGACTCTGACTCTGACTCATGACTCTGACTCTGACTCTGACTCTGACTCTGACTCTGACTCTGACTCTCTGACTCTGACTCTGACTCTGACTCTGACTCTGACTCTGACTCTGACTCTGACTCTGACTCATGACTCTGACTCTGACTCTGACTCTGACTCTGACTCTGACTCTGACTCTGACTCTGACTCTGTCTCTGACTCTGACTCTGACTCTGACTCTGACTCTGACTCTGACTCTGACTCTGACTCATGACTCTGACTCTGACTCTGACTCATGACTCTGACTCTGACTCATGACTCTGACTCTGACTCTGACTCATGACTCTGACTCTGACTCATGACTCTGACTCATGACTCTGACTCTGACTCTGACTCTGACTCTGACTCTGACTCTGACTCTGACTCTCTGACTCTGACTCTGACTCTGACTCTGACTCTGACTCATGACTCTGACTCTGACTCTGACTCTGACTCTGACTCTGACTCTGACTCATGACTCATGTCTCTGACTCTGACTCTGACTCTGACTCTGACTCTGACTCTGACTCTGACTCTGACTCTGACTCTGACTCATGACTCTGACTCTGACTCTGACTCTGACTCTGACTCTGACTCATGACTCTGACTCATGACTCTGACTCTGACTCTGACTCTGACTCTGACTCTGACTCTGACTCTGACTCTGACTCTGACTCTGACTCTGACTCTGACTCTGACTCTGTCTCTGACTCTGACTCTGACTCTGACTCTGACTCTGACTCTGACTCTGACTCTGACTCTGACTCTGACTCTGACTCATGACTCATGTCTCTGACTCTGACTCTGACTCTGACTCTGACTCTGACTCTGACTCTGACTCTGACTCATGACTCTGACTCTGACTCTGACTCTGACTCTGACTCTGACTCTGACTCTGTCTCTGACTCTGACTCTGACTCTGACTCTGACTCTGACTCTGACTCTGACTCTCTGACTCTGACTCTGACTCTGACTCATGACTCTGACTCTGACTCTGACTCTGACTCTGACTCTGACTCTGACTCTGACTCTGACTCTGACTCTGACTCTGACTCTCTGACTCATGACTCTGACTCTGACTCTGACTCTGACTCTGACTCTGACTCATGACTCTGACTCTGACTCTGTCTCTGACTCTGACTCTGACTCTGACTCTGACTCATGACTCTGACTCTGACTCTGACTCTGACTCTGACTCTGACTCTCTGACTCTGACTCTGACTCTGACTCTGACTCTGACTCTGACTCTGACTCTGTCTCTGACTCTGACTCTGACTCTGACTCTGACTCATGACTCATGTCTCTGACTCTGACTCTGACTCTGACTCTGACTCTGACTCTGACTCTGACTCTGACTCTGACTCTGACTCTGACTCTGACTCTGACTCATGACTCATGTCTCTGACTCATGTCTCTGACTCTGACTCTGACTCTGACTCTGACTCTGACTCTGACTCTGACTCTGACTCTGACTCTGACTCTGACTCATGTCTCTGACTCTGACTCTGACTCTGACTCTGACTCTGACTCATGACTCTGACTCTGACTCTGACTCTGACTCTGACTCTGACTCATGACTCTGACTCTGACTCATGACTCATGTCTCTGACTCTGACTCTGACTCTGACTCTGACTCTGACTCATGACTCTGACTCTGACTCTGACTCTGACTCTGACTCATGACTCTGACTCTGACTCTGACTCTGGTCTGTTTGTTTTCAGCTCAAACAATCCATGAATCAACTGTCAGGGTTTGGTCTTTAGAGACGAGTCTGCATTTTATTAATGAATCAAGAAACTGACGTCTGACTGTGTTTGTGGAGAAATGATGAAATGATTGTATTCACTCATTATTCCTCTCTTGTATTCACTCATTCTTCCTCTCTTGTATTCACTCATTCTTCCTCTCTTGTATTCACTCATTCTTCATCTCTTGTATTCACTCATTCTTCCTCTCTTGTATTCACTCCTTAGTCTTCTCTTGTATTCACTCATTCTTCTTCTCTTGTATTCACTCGTTACTCTTCTCTTGTATTCACTCATTCTTCTTCTCCTGTATTCACTCATTCTTCTTCTCTTGTATTAACTCATTATCCTTCTCTTGTATTCACTCATTCTTCATCTCTTGTATTCACTCATTATCCTTCTATTGTATTCACTCATTATCCTTCTCTTGTATTCACTCATTATTCTTCTCTTGTATTCACTCATTATCCTTCTCTTGTATTCACTCATTCTTCTTCTCTTGTATTCACTCACTAGTCTTCTCATGTATTCACTCATTCTTCTTCTCTTGTATTCACTCATTCTTCATCTCTTGTTTTCACTCATTATCCTTCTCTTGTATTCACTCGTTAGTCTTCTCTTGTATTCACTCATTATCCTTCTCTTGTATTCACTCGTTAGTCTTCTCTTGTATTCACTCATTATCCTTCTCATGTATTCACTCATTCTTCTTCTCTTGTATTCACTCATTATCCTTCTCATGTATTCACTCATTCTTCTTCTCTTGCATTCACTCATTATCCTTCTCATGTATTCACTCATTATCCTTCTCTTGTATTCACTCGTTAGTCTTCTCTTGTTTTCACTCATTCTTCTTCTCTTGTATTCACTCATTCTTCTTCTTCTCTTGTATTCACTCATTCTTCTTCTCTTGTGTTCACTCATTCTTCCTCTCTTGTATTCACTCCTTAGTCTTCTCTTGTATTCACTCATTATCCTTCTCTTGTATTCACTCATTCTTCTTCTCTTGTATTCCCTCATTATTCTTGTCTTGTATTCACTCATTCGTCTTCTCCTGTATTCACTCATTCTTCTTCTCTTGTATTAACTCATTCTTCTTCTCCTGTATTCACTCATTCTTGTTCTCTTGTATTAACTCATTATCCTTCTCTTGTATTAACTCATTATCGTTCTCTTGTATTCACTCATTATTCTTCTCTTGTATTCACTCATTCTTCTTCTCTTGTATTCACTCATTCTACTTCTCTTGTATTCACTCATTCTTCTTCTCCTGTATTCACTCATTCTTCTTCTCTTGTATTAACTCATTATCCTTCTCTTGTATTCACTCATTCTTCATCTCTTGTATTCACTCATTATCCTTCTCTTGTATTCACTCATTATCCTTCTCTTGTATTCACTCATTATTCTTCTCTTGTATTCACTCATTATCCTTCTCTTGTATTCACTCATTCTTCTTCTCTTGTATTCACTCGTTAGTCTTCTCTTGTATTCACTCATTCTTCTTCTCTTGTATTCACTCATTATCCTTCTCTTGTATTCACTCGTTAGTCTTCTCTTGTATTCACTCATTCTTCTTCTCTTGTTTTCACTCATTATCCTTCTCTTGTATTCACTCGTTAGTCTTCTCTTGTATTCACTCATTATCCTTCTCTTGTATTCACTCATTCTTCTTCTCTTGTATTCACTCACTAGTCTTCTCATGTATTCACTCATTCTTCTTCTCTTGTATTCACTCATTATCCTTCTCTTGTATTCACTTGTTAGTCTTCTCTTGTATTCACTCATTCTTCTTCTCTTGTTTTCACTCATTATCCTTCTCTTGTATTCACTCGTTAGTCTTCTCTTGTATTCACTCATTATCCTTCTCTTGTATTCACTCGTTAGTCTTCTCTTGTATTCACTCATTATCCTTCTCATGTATTCACTCATTCTTCTTCTCTTGTATTCACTCATTATCCTTCTCATGTATTCACTCATTCTTCTTCTCTTGCATTCACTCATTATCCTTCTCATGTATTCACTCATTATCCTTCTCTTGTATTCACTCGTTAGTCTTCTCTTGTTTTCACTCATTCTTCTTCTCTTGTATTCACTCATTCTTCTTCTTCTCTTGTATTCACTCATTCTTCTTCTCTTGTATTCACTCATTCTTCCTCTCTTGTATTCACTCCTTAGTCTTCTCTTGTATTCACTCATTATCCTTCTCTTGTATTCACTCATTCTTCTTCTCTTGTATTCCCTCATTATTCTTGTCTTGTATTCACTCATTCTTCTTCTCCTGTATTCACTCATTCTTCTTCTCTTGTATTAACTCATTCTTCTTCTCCTGTATTCACTCATTCTTGTTCTCTTGTATTAACTCATTATCCTTCTCTTGTATTAACTCATTATCATTCTCTTGTATTCACTCATTATTCTTCTCTTGTATTCACTCATTCTTCTTCTCTTGTATTCACTCATTCTACTTCTCTTGTATTCACTCATTCTTCTTCTCCTGTATTCACTCATTCTTCTTCTCTTGTATTAACTCATTATCCTTCTCTTGTATTCACTCATTGTTCATCTCTTGTATTCACTCATTATCCTTCTCTTGTATTCACTCATTATCCTTCTCTTGTATTCACTCATTATTCTTCTCTTGTATTCACTCATTATCCTTCTCTTGTATTCACTCATTCTTCTTCTCTTGTATTCACTCGTTAGTCTTCTCTTGTATTCACTCATTCTTCTTCTCTAGTATTCACTCATTATCCTTCTCTTGTATTCACTCATTCTTCTTCTCTTGTATTCACTCATTATCCTTCTCATGTATTCACTTATTCTTCTTCTCTTGTATTCACTCATTATCCTTCTCATGTATTCACTCATTCTTCTTCTCTTCTATTCACTCATTATCCTTCTCTTGTATTCACTTGTTAGTCTTCTCTTGTATTCACTCATTCTTCTTCTCTTGTTTTCACTCATTATCCTTCTCTTGTATTCACTCGTTAGTCTTCTCTTGTATTCACTCATTATCCTTCTCTTGTATTCACTCGTTAGTCTTCTCTTGTATTCACTCATTATGCTTCTCATGTATTCACTCATTCTTCTTCTCTTGTATTCACTCATTAGCCTTCTCATGTATTCACTCATTCTTCTTCTCTTGCATTCACTCATTATCCTTCTCATGTATTCACTCATTATCCTTCTCTTGTATTCACTCGTAAGTCTTCTCTTGTTTTCACTCATTCTTCTTCTCTTGTATTCACTCATTCTTCTTCTTCTCTTGTATTCACTCATTCTTCTTCTCTTGTATTCACTCATTCTTCCTCTCTTGTATTCACTCCTTAGTCTTCTCTTGTAGTCACTCATTATCCTTCTCTTCTATTCACTCATTATCCTTCTCTTGTATTCACTTGTTAGTCTTCTCTTGTATTCACTCATTCTTCTTCTCTTGTTTTCACTCATTATCCTTCTCTTGTATTCACTCGTTAGTCTTCTCTTGTATTCACTCATTATCCTTCTCTTGTATTCACTCGTTAGTCTTCTCTTGTATTCACTCATTATGCTTCTCATGTATTCACTCATTCTTCTTCTCTTGTATTCAGTCATTATCCTTCTCATGTATTCACTCATTCTTCTTCTCTTGCATTCACTCATTATCCTTCTCATGTATTCACTCATTATCCTTCTCTTGTATTCACTCGTTAGTCTTCTCTTGTTTTCACTCATTCTTCTTCTCTTGTATTCACTCATTCTTCTTCTTCTCTTGTATTCACTCATTCTTCTTCTCTTGTATTCACTCATTCTTCCTCTCTTGTATTCACTCCTTAGTCTTCTCTTGTATTCACTCATTATCCTTCTCTTGTATTCACTCATTCTTCTTCTCTTGTATTCCCTCATTATTCTTGTCTTGTATTCACTCATTCTTCTTCTCCTGTATTCACTCATTCTTCTTCTCTTGTATTAACTCATTCTTCTTCTCATGTATTCACTCATTCTTGTTCTCTTGTATTAACTCATTATCCTTCTCTTGTATTAACTCATTATCGTTCTCTTGTATTCACTCATTATTCTTCTCTTGTATTCACTCATTCTTCTTCTCTTGTATTCACTCATTCTACTTCTCTTGTATTCACTCATTCTTCTTCTCCTGTATTCACTCATTCTTCTTCTCTTGTATTAACTCATTATCCTTCTCTTGTATTCACTCATTGTTCATCTCTTGTATTCACTCATTATCCTTCTCTTGTATTCACTCATTATCCTTCTCTTGTATTCACTCATTCTTCTTCTCTTGTATTCACTCGTTAGTCTTCTCTTGTATTCACTCATTCTTCTTCTCTAGTATTCACTCATTATCCTTCTCTTGTATTCACTCATTCTTCTTCTCTTGTATTCACTCATTATCCTTCTCATGTATTCACTTATTCTTCTTCTCTTGTATTCACTCATTATCCTTCTCATGTATTCACTCATTCTTCTTCTCTTCTATTCACTCATTATCCTTCTCTTGTATTCACTTGTTAGTCTTCTCTTGTATTCACTCATTCTTCTTCTCTTGTTTTCACTCATTATCCTTCTCTTGTATTCACTCGTTAGTCTTCTCTTGTATTCACTCATTATCCTTCTCTTGTATTCACTCGTTAGTCTTCTCTTGTATTCACTCATTATCCTTCTCATGTATTCACTCATTCTTCTTCTCTTGTATTCACTCATTAGCCTTCTCATGTATTCACTCATTCTTCTTCTCTTGCATTCACTCATTATCCTTCTCATGTATTCACTCATTATCCTTCTCTTGTATTCACTCCTAAGTCTTCTCTTGTTTTCACTCATTCTTCTTCTCTTGTATTCACTCATTCTTCTTCTTCTCTTGTATTCACTCATTCTTCTTCTCTTGTATTCACTCATTCTTCCTCTCTTGTATTCACTCCTTAGTCTTCTCTTGTATTCACTCATTATCCTTCTCTTGTATTCACTCATTCTTCTTCTTTTGTATTCCCTCATTATTCTTGTCTTGTATTCACTCATTCTTCTTCTCCTGTATTCACTCATTCTTCTTCTCTTGTATTAACTCATTCTTCTTCTCCTGTATTCACTCATTCTTCTTCTCTTGTATTCACTCATTATCCTTCTCATGTATTCACTCATTCTTCTTCTCTTCTATTCACTCATTATCCTTCTCTTGTATTCACTTGTTAGTCTTCTCTTGTATTCACTCATTGTTCTTCTCTTGTTTTCACTCATTATTCTTCTCTTGTATTCACTCGTTAGTCTTCTCTTGTATTCACTCATTATCCTTCTCTTGTATTCACTCGTTAGTCTTGTCTTGTATTCACTCATTATCCTTCTCATGTATTCACTCATTCTTCTTCTCTTGTATTCACTCATTATCCTTCTCATGTATTCACTCATTATCCTTCTCTTGTTTTCACTCATTATCCTTCTCTTGTATTCCCTCATTATTCTGATTCACATCGACGGCTCTTGAAGTTCTCAGAGACTCAGGATCAGAGTCGATCGACGCACAACAGCCTGAAGTGATGAAATCATGCATGAGGTCGACTGTCGTCAGTCATTCGTCAGACGCACAAAAGAGGGGATTTTCTGCCGTTAAAGGAAAACAATAGTGAGCGAGGGGGGGGTCGAGGGGGGGGTCGAGGGGGGGGTCAAGTGGGGGGTCGAGGGGGGGGTCGAGGGGGGGGTCGAGGGGGGGGTCGAGGGGGGGCGAGGGTGTCGGGGGGCCACGGCCCGCGGACGCTTCATATTCACAACATTGTTCGCCGGAACCTTCCACCCGCTCGACGCCCTCCATTGTTTCTTCAACACAATGTTTGCTCGGCTCTGTTTACCGTCAGGAGCTCCAGGCAGGAGCGTCTCCTCCTTCACTCACGCCATCTTTCTTTAGATAAGCAAATAGCTCTGCAGCCGAGGCGTCCCATTGGCTGCCGGTCCGGAGGAGGAGGAGCTCCGGAGAAAACTGCTCTCTGTGGACGACAAACTGGTTTGATGGACGGCGAGGAAAGATGGAAACGTCTCTGAGCTGAAGTCCAGACTTCAGTGATGGAGTTTTAGTGCACGTGAGTAACTACTGTGTCATTATTATATTATTATAAGAATAAGAATAACTCGTGGGACTCAAGGTTTGTCAACGTTTGACAAAACAAAGTTAAGGAAAGAAGTTTTGTAAGTTTGGAAGAAAAGAAGAAAGTATTGATATTAATGAACTTTTTACTTCAAAAAATGTTTGTGATAAAAAAAAAAGTTATTTAACAACTTTTTTCTTTAAAATCTCTGAGAAAACTTTACTTTTTTCACTTGAAGGTTTTTACGTATTTACGATCAAAATGTTTCCTGAATATGTTTCTGGTTTTACTGCGAACACAAAAGAAGTTTGTGTTTTCACTTCCTGACTTAAAACAGAAATTCAAAATAATATTTATTCAGTTGTAATTCGATTATTGAGAATTAAAAATTAGATGTACTTTTATTAGAAGAAGAAACTAAAGTTATCATTAGTTTGTTTTTGTTTTTAAAGACAACTAAATGAAAATTTCATCTCCTTTTACACTGATAAAGATTTAACGTATTATTTTAAGCTACGAACTTTCCCGCCTTCCATTCTTTCTTTTATTTGTTGTAGAGAAAACGCTGCCCACTAGTGGCTGGAGGCGTCACTCGTACGTTTACAATCTTCACGTTTAAACTCAAACAAGAGTTAAAATTAATAAAATGAATTAAAACGATGTCGTTCAGATCCATGCATTAGCTTTAGCACTAGCATTAGCGTTAGCATTAGCAACTCATACCATCTAGAAATGTATCGTTTTTTTCGTTCCTTCTCAGATACACTTGAAACTGTGAATTCAGATCCGCACTCTGGCTTAGAAACATCTTGTTATTCCTCAACCGCCCAGATGAGTCATTCCTGGACGTCTCTTTCTAAACAGTACAAAGATTTTAGTGACGGTCGTAAAGTTTTCCTAGATTCAAGATTCAAAGCGTTTATTGTCATAAGTACCATGAAATTCTTCCTTTGTACTCCCAGCAAACATGCACAGTATATATCAATAAATATATATACTCTTGAAAGAACTAAAATCTAAAACACAGCAACATAACTGCATAAAAACAAGCAAAAGTACAATAAGAGCATGAGGTAGATGTGGATGAACTGTTGAGGTCTGATGGCAAGAAAGAGTTTTTCAGTCCAACTGTTGGTAAATATCTTGATCAATTGTGATTCAACGCCTCAGTCTTGCTGCACTTTCTCTGGACTCAACAAGAATGTTGCTGTAAATCCTCTCAACAATTCTCTAATCTCGGGGTCGGGGGTCGCGGGTCGGGGGTCGCGGGGAGGAGGACGGAGAAGTCGAGGCTCTACGTTACACGAGGTCTGGCTTCCATCTGCTGAACGTGGGACCAAATTGGAGGAAATCAAGCCTGAAAATAATCCTGCGAGCTCGGATGAGCCGCTAACAGTTATTAGACTCTTGTGTCCACGAGCGGATCCGTCGCTTCTTGATCGTCACGGAAACGAGGCCGAAGAAAACGAAGGTGAGCGAGAAGAAGTAGATGTTCGTGGAGGAGAAGCGAGGGATTTGTTTATATTTATATTATAACAATATTATAGTTTTATTAGCTTTGGAAATACCTGCTGTTCAAAATGTTTGCATTTTTACAACCAAATCTTACATTTTAAATGTTGAAACTTTAAATTTATAAACTGAATGTTGTTGTTTTCTAAGCATTATATTCAGATTCTTTAAATATATATATTATATATATATATATATATATAATTACATTTTAATGTTTGTATATTCCATTCCATTTTTAACAATTGAATTTAAACCTTGTGATTTCCGAGGGTCAAAGTGACCCAAACCCGGGAACAAATGTTATTTGTTCACCTTGATCCAGAGACAACACAAGGAATAGCACAAACACATTTGTTTTCAAGCCTTCGGGTCACCTTGACCCTCGGATAACTCAAGGCTTAACGATCGAATAGTTTCTATTTTTTACACGTAGAATTTGAAAGTCAAATTCCAATAATTAAAATAATGATCCAAATTCAATATTTAGTTTGAATCCGATAAACAAATGTCGTGAAAGTGACTCCAGACAGAACTAGTCGATCTGATCGTGTCTTGATTGACAGGGAGGTTTTGAAAACAGTATCTCTTTCTGACAGTGTTTAAATGTTGTTTATCATCATTTGTAAATTATAAATGTCATTTATAGAAAAAACGAATTTAACATTTCAAGATGGAAAATAAATAGAATTAAATTATTTTATTATTTTGTGTCATCTCCGGGTCAAGGTGACCCGAAGGCCCGAAAACAAATTGTTTTATTCTTTCTGTTGCTTTAGGTTAAGATGATAAATACGTTAACATGACGCGAGCTTAAAAAAGTTAAAGTGTAGAAATAAAAACCACTTTAGGTGGTTTGATAAATATAATGTTCAAGATAAGAAACACAGACGGACGACAATTATAAAGAAAAAAGATTGAAACTCAGTCGTTCGTGACGAAGAACAAACTCAGATAATGAGAGAAATCGAGCTGTGAATGAAAATCTATTCGACTCTTCATCACATATTTGATAAACACCTTGTTTTTCAACTAAACCTTGTTTTTCAACTAAACCTTGTTTTTCAACTAAACCTTGAAACGAACAGAGTCCAGAAGAATTCAAGGGTTTTCCACGAGTCAGATGTTGCTTTGGTCTCACGGGGAGAGATATTGTTTAATTATTTCTATATTGTTCAATTATTTCTATATTGTTCAATTATTTCTATATTGTTTAATTATTTCTATATTGTTCAATTATTTCTATATTGTTTAATTATTTCTATATTGTTCAATTATTTCTATATTGTTTAATTATTTCTATATTGTTCAATTATTTCTATATTGTTTAATTATTTCTATATTTTTTAATAATTTCTATATTGTTCAATTATTTCTATATTGTTTAATTATTTCTATATTTTTTTAATAATTTCTATATTGTTCAATTATTTCTATATTGTTTAATTATTTCTATATTTTTTAATAATTTCTATATTGTTCAATTATTTCTATATTGTTTAATTATTTCTATATTGTTCAATTATTTCTATATTGTTTAATTATTTCTATATTTTTTAATAATTTCTATATTGTTCAATTATTTCTATATTGTTTAATTATTTCTATATTTTTTAATAATTTCTATATTGTTCAATTATTTCTATATTGTTTAATTATTTCTATATTTTTGAATCATTTCTATATTGTTCAATTATTTCTATATTGTTCAATTATTTCTATATTGTTCAATTATTTCTACATTATTGAATTATTTCTATATTGTTTAATTATTTATATATTGTTTAATTATTTATATATTGTTTAATTATTTCTATTTTGTTTAATTATTTCTATATTTTTGAATCATTTCTATATCGTTCAATTATTTCTATATTGTTCAATTATTTCTATATTGTTCAATTATTTCTATATCGTTCAATTATTTCTATATTGTTCAATTATTTCTATATTGTTCAATTATTTCTATATTGTTCAATTATTTCTATATTGTTTAATCATTTCTATATTGTTTAATTATTTCTATATTGTTCAATTATTTCTATATCGTTCAATAATTTCTATATTGTTCAATTATTTCTACATTATTGAATTATTTCTATATTGTTTAATTATTTCTATATTGTTTAATTATTTATATATTGTTTAATTATTTCTATATCGTTCAATTATTTCTATATTGTTCAATTATTTCTATATTGTTTAATCATTTCTATATTGTTTAATTATTTCTATATTGTTCAATTATTTCTATATCGTTCAATTATTTCTATATTGTTCAATTATTTCTACATTATTGAATTATTTCTATATTGTTTAATTATTTCTATATTGTTTAATTATTTATATATTGTTTAATTATTTCTATTTTGTTTAATTATTTCTATATTTTTGAATCATTTCTATATTGTTCAATTATTTCTATATTGTTCAATCATTTCTATGTTTTTTAATCATTTCTATATTGTTCAATTATTTCTATATTGTCTAATTATTTCTATATTGTTCAATTATTTCTATATTGTTCAATCATTTCTATATTGTCTAATTATTTCTATATTGTTCAATTATTTCTATATTGTTCAATCATTTCTATATTTTTTAATCATTTCTATATTGTTTTATTATTTCTAAAGTGTTTAATTATTTATATTTTGTTCAATTATTTCTATATTGTTCAATTATTTCTATATTGTTTAATTATTTCTATATTTTTGAATCATTTCTATATTGTTCAATTATTTCTATATTGTTCAATTATTTCTATATTGTTTAATTATTTCTATATTTTTGAATCATTTCTATATTGTTCAATTATTTCTATATTGTTCAATTATTTCTATATTGTTTAATTATTTCTATATTTTTGAATCATTTCTATATTGTTCAATTATTTCTATATTGTTCAATTATTTCTATATCGTTCAATTATTTCTATATTGTTCAATTATTTCTACATTATTGAATTATTTCTATATTGTTTAATTATTTCTATATTGTTTAATTATTTCTATATTTTTGAATCATTTCTATATTGTTCAATTATTTCTATATTGTCTAATTATTTCTATATTGTTCAATTATTTCTATATTGTTCAATCATTTCTATATTGTCTAATTATTTCTATATTGTTCAATTATTTCTATATTGTTTAATTATTTCTATATTGTTCAATCATTTCTATATTGTTCAATCATTTCTATATTTTTTAATCATTTCTATATTGTTTTATTATTTCTATATTGTTTAATTATTTATATTTTGTTCAATTATTTCTATATTGTTCAATTATTTCTATATTGTTTAATTATTTCTATATTTTTGAATCATTTCTATATTGTTCAATTATTTCTATATTGTTCAATTATTTCTATATCGTTCAATTATTTCTATATTGTTCAATTATTTCTACATTATTGAATTATTTCTATATTGTTTAATTATTTCTATATTGTTCAATTATTTCTATATTGTTTAATTATTTCTATATTTTTGAATCATTTCTATATTGTTCAATTATTTCTATATTGTTCAATTATTTCTATATTGTTTAATTATTTCTATATAGTTCAGTTATTTCTATATTGTTCAGTTATTTTTATATAGTTCAGTTATTTCTATATAATTGAATTATTTCTATATAGTTCAATTATTTTTACATTGTTCAATTATTTCTATATTGTTCAATTATTTCAATATTGTTCGATTATTTCTATATTGTTCGATTATTTCTCCGATATCTTAATATAAATAATGTAATGACATGTTTCTACATCTGCTCTCATATCGAATAAGTTTCACAAAGAATTTAAAAATCTGGGCTCGATGGTCGGATCTGGTCGTAGAAGTAAATCAGGGTCAAATCATGGGTCAAGGTCACGCTGGTTTATTTTCTTCTGGCTCTCATGGGAAGTCGAGCAGATCAACATTCCCAGGAAAACCTCGTGTTCCTGCATCAACATGTCGTCACGGACGAGGTTTCTTGTTGCAGCAGATTCTTTTCTACCTGAAGCTGAATATTAGTTGAGTCATTAATGTCGTTAATACGAGTCATTAATGTTGTTAATACGAGTCATTAATGTCGTTAATACGAGTCATTAATGTCGTTAATACGAGTCATTAATGTCGTTAATACGAGTCATTAATGTCGTTAATATGAGTCATTAATGTCGTTAATACGAGTCATTAATGTCGTTAATACGAGTCATTAATGTCGTTAATACGAGTCATTAATGTCGTTAATACGAGTCATTAATGTCGTTAATACGAGTCATTAATGTCGTTAATACGAGTCATTAATGTCGTTAATACGAGTCATTAATGTCGTTATTACGAGTCATTAATGTTGTTAATACGAGTCATTAATGTCGTTAATACGAGTCATTAATGTCGTTAATACGAGTCATTAATGTTGTTAATACGAGTCATTAATGTTGTTAATACGAGTCATTAATGTTGTTAATACGAGTCATTAATGTCGTTAATACGAGTCATTAATGTCGTTAATACGAGTCATTAATGTCGTTAATACGAGTCATTAATGTCGTTAATACGAGTCATTAATGTTGTTAATACGAGTCATTAATGTCGTTAATACGAGTCATTAATGTCGTTAATACGAGTCATTAATGTTGTTAATACGAGTCATTAATGTTGTTAATACGAGTCATTAATGTCGTTAATACGAGTCATTAATGTCGTTAATACGAGTCATTAATGTTGTTAATACGAGTCATTAATGTCGTTAATACGAGTCATTAATGTTGTTAATACGAGTCATTAATGTTGTTAATACGAGTCATTAATGTCGTTAATACGAGTCATTAATGTCGTTAATACGAGTCATTAATGTTGTTAATACGAGTCATTAATGTTGTTAATACGAGTCATTAATGTCGTTAATACGAGTCATTAATGTCGTTAATACGAGTCATTAATGTTGTTAATACGAGTCATTAATGTTGTTAATACGAGTCATTAATGTCGTTAATACGAGTCATTAATGTCGTTAATACGAGTCATTAATGTTGTTAATACGAGTCATTAATGTTGTTAATACGAGTCATTAATGTCGTTAATACGAGTCATTAATGTTGTTAATACGAGTCATTAATGTTGTTAATACGAGTCATTAATGTTGTTAATACGAGTCATTAATGTCGTTAATACGAGTCATTAATGTTGTTAATACGAGTCATTAATGTTGTTAATACGAGTCATTAATGTCGTTAATACGAGTCAGTAATGTCGTTAATACGAGTCATTAATGTCGTTAATACGAGTCAGTAATGTTGTTAATACGAGTCATTAATGTCGTTAATACGAGTCATTAATGTCGTTAATACGAGTCATTAATGTTGTTAATACGAGTCATTAATGTTGTTAATACGAGTCATTAATGTTGTTAATACGAGTCATTAATGTCGTTAATACGAGTCATTAATGTCGTTAATACGAGTCATTAATGTTGTTAATACGAGTCATTAATGTTGTTAATACGAGTCATTAATGTCGTTAATACGAGTCATTAATGTTGTTAATACGAGTCATTAATGTTGTTAATACGAGTCATTAATGTCGTTAATACGAGTCAGTAATGTCGTTAATACGAGTCATTAATGTCGTTAATACGAGTCAGTAATGTTGTTAATACGAGTCATTAATGTCGTTAATACGAGTCATTAATGTCGTTAATACGAGTCATTAATGTTGTTAATACGAGTCAGTAATGTCGTTAATACGAGTCATTAATGTCGTTAATACGAGTCAGTAATGTTGTTAATACGAGTCATTAATGTCGTTAATACGAGTCAGTAATGTCGTTAATACGAGTCATTAATGTCGTTAATACGAGTCAGTAATGTTGTTAATACGAGTCATTAATGTCGTTAATACGAGTCATTAATGTCGTTAATACGAGTCAGTAATGTTGTTAATACGAGTCAGTAATGTTGTTAATACGAGTCATTAATGTCGTTAATACGAGTCATTAATGTTGTTAATACGAGTCATTAATGTTGTTAATACGAGTCAGTAATGTCGTTAATACGAGTCATTAATGTCGTTAATACGAGTCATTAATGTCGTTAATACGAGTCAGTAATGTTGTTAATACGAGTCATTAATGTTGTTAATATGAGTCAGTAATGTCGTTAATACGAGTCATTAATGTCGTTAATACGAGTCAGTAATGTTGTTAATACGAGTCATTAATGTTGTTAATACGAGTCATTAATGTCGTTAATACGAGTCATTAATGTTGTTAATACGAGTCATTAATGTTGTTAATACGAGTCATTAATGTCGTTAATACGAGTCATTAATGTCGTTAATACGAGTCAGTAATGTTGTTAATACGAGTCATTAATGTCGTTAATACGAGTCATTAATGTCGTTAATACGAGTCATTAATATCGTTAATACGAGTCATTAATGTCGTTAATACGAGTCAGTAATGTTGTTAATACGAGTCATTAATGTTGTTAATACGAGTCATTAATGTCGTTAATACGAGTCAGTAATGTTGTTAATACGAGTCATTAATGTCGTTAATACGAGTCATTAATGTCGTTAATACGAGTCATTAATGTCGTTAATACGAGTCATTAATGTCGTTAATACGAGTCAGTAATGTTGTTAATACGAGTCATTAATGTTGTTAATACGAGTCAGTAATGTTGTTAATACGAGTCATTAATGTCGTTAATACGAGTCAGTAATGTCGTTAATACGAGTCATTAATGTTGTTAATACGAGTCATTAATGTCGTTAATACGAGTCATTAATGTTGTTAATACGAGTCATTAATGTTGTTAATACGAGTCAGTAATGTCGTTAATACGAGTCATTAATGTCGTTAATACGAGTCATTAATGTCGTTAATACGAGTCAGTAATGTCGTTAATACGAGTCATTAATGTTGTTAATACGAGTCATTAATGT
Organism: Callionymus lyra; assembly: GCF_982586985.1. Lineage (NCBI taxonomy): Eukaryota > Metazoa > Chordata > Actinopteri > Syngnathiformes > Callionymidae > Callionymus > Callionymus lyra. The sequence continues at coordinate 1,861,797 of NC_141829.1, forward strand.
CGTTAATACGAGTCAGTAATGTCGTTAATACGAGTCATTAATGTTGTTAATACGAGTCATTAATGTCGTTAATACGAGTCATTAATGTTGTTAATACGAGTCATTAATGTTGTTAATACGAGTCAGTAATGTCGTTAATACGAGTCATTAATGTCGTTAATACGAGTCATTAATGTCGTTAATACGAGTCAGTAATGTTGTTAATACGAGTCATTAATGTTGTTAATACGAGTCAGTAATGTCGTTAATACGAGTCATTAATGTCGTTAATACGAGTCAGTAATGTTGTTAATACGAGTCATTAATGTTGTTAATACGAGTCATTAATGTCGTTAATACGAGTCATTAATGTTGTTAATACGAGTCATTAATGTTGTTAATACGAGTCATTAATGTCGTTAATACGAGTCATTAATGTCGTTAATACGAGTCAGTAATGTTGTTAATACGAGTCATTAATGTCGTTAATACGAGTCATTAATTTCGTTAATACGAGTCATTAATGTCGTTAATACGAGTCATTAATGTCGTTAATACGAGTCAGTAATGTTGTTAATACGAGTCATTAATGTTGTTAATACGAGTCATTAATGTCGTTAATACGAGTCAGTAATGTTGTTAATACGAGTCATTAATGTCGTTAATACGAGTCATTAATGTTGTTAATACGAGTCATTAATGTCGTTAATACGAGTCATTAATGTTGTTAATACGAGTCAGTAATGTTGTTAATACGAGTCATTAATGTTGTTAATACGAGTCATTAATGTTGTTAATACGAGTCATTAATGTCGTTAATACGAGTCAGTAATGTTGTTAATACGAGTCATTAATGTTGTTAATACGAGTCATTAATGTCGTTAATACGAGTCAGTAATGTTGTTAATACGAGTCATTAATGTTGTTAATACGAGTCATTAATGTCGTTAATACGAGTCATTAATGTTGTTAATACGAGTCAGTAATGTTGTTAATACGAGTCATTAATGTCTTTAATACGAGTCAGTAATGTTGTTAATACGAGTCAATAATGTTGTTAATACGAGTCATTAATGTTGTTAATACGAGTCATTAATGTCTTTAATACGAGTCAGTAATGTTGTTAATACGAGTCATTAATGTCGTTAATACGAGTCAGTAATGTTGTTAATACGAGTCATTAATGTCGTTAATACGAGTCATTAATGTTGTTAATACGAGTCATTAATGTCGTTAATACGAGTCATTAATGTTGTTAATACGAGTCATTAATGTTGTTAATACGAGTCATTAATGTTGTTAATACGAGTCAGTAATGTTGTTAATACGAGTCATTAATGTTGTTAATACGAGTCAGTAATGTTGTTAATACGAGTCATTAATGTCGTTAATACGAGTCATTAATGTTGTTAATACGAGTCAGTAATGTTGTTAATACGAGTCATTAATGTTGTTAATACGAGTCATTAATGTTGTTAATACGAGTCATTAATGTCGTTAATACGAGTCAGTAATGTTGTTAATACGAGTCATTAATGTTGTTAATACGAGTCATTAATGTCGTTAATACGAGTCAGTAATGTTGTTAATACGAGTCATTAATGTTGTTAATACGAGTCATTAATGTCGTTAATACGAGTCATTAATGTTGTTAATACGAGTCAGTAATGTTGTTAATACGAGTCATTAATGTCTTTAATACGAGTCAGTAATGTTGTTAATACGAGTCAATAATGTTGTTAATACGAGTCATTAATGTTGTTAATACGAGTCATTAATGTCTTTAATACGAGTCAGTAATGTTGTTAATACGAGTCATTAATGTCGTTAATACGAGTCATTAATGTTGTTAATACGAGTCATTAATGTTGTTAATACGAGTCATTAATGTTGTTAATACGAGTCATTAATGTCTTTAATACGAGTCAGTAATGTTGTTAATACGAGTCATTAATGTTGTTAATACGAGTCATTAATGTTGTTAATACGAGTCATTAATGTTGTTAATACGAGTCATTAATGTTGTTAATACGAGTCATTAATGTTGTTAATACGAGTCATTAATGTTGTTAATACGAGTCATTAATGTCGTTAATACGAGTCAGTAATGTTGTTAATACGAGTCATTAATGTTGTTAATACGAGTCATTAATGTTGTTAATACGAGTCATTAATGTTGTTAATACGAGTCATTAATGTCGTTAATACGAGTCATTAATGTTGTTAATACGAGTCATTAATGTCGTTAATACGAGTCATTAATGTCGTTAATACGAGTCAGTAATGTTGTTAATACGAGTCATTAATGTTGTTAATACGAGTCATTAATGTTGTTAATACGAGTCATTAATGTCGTTAATACGAGTCATTAATGTTGTTAATACGAGTCATTAATGTTGTTAATACGAGTCATTAATGTTGTTAATACGAGTCATTAATGTTGTTAATACGAGTCATTAATGTTGTTAATACGAGTCAGTAATGTTGTTAATACGAGTCATTAATGTTGTTAATACGAGTCATTAATGTTGTTAATACGAGTCATTAATGTTGTTAATACGAGTCATTAATGTCGTTAATACGAGTCAGTAATGTTGTTAATACGAGTCATTAATGTTGTTAATACGAGTCATTAATGTCGTTAATACGAGTCAGTAATGTTGTTAATACGAGTCATTAATGTTGTTAATACGAGTCATTAATGTCGTTAATACGAGTCATTAATGTCGTTAATACGAGTCAGTAATGTTGTTAATACGAGTCATTAATGTTGTTAATACGAGTCATTAATGTTGTTAATACGAGTCATTAATGTCGTTAATACGAGTCAGTAATGTTGTTAATACGAGTCATTAATGTTGTTAATACGAGTCATTAATGTCGTTAATACGAGTCATTAATGTTGTTAATACGAGTCAGTAATGTTGTTAATACGAGTCATTAATGTTGTTAATACGAGTCATTAATGTTGTTAATACAAGTCAGTAATGTTGTTAATACGAGTCATTAATGTTGTTAATACAAGTCAGTAATGTCGTTAATACGAGTCATTAATGTTGTTAATACGAGTCATTAATGTTGTTAATACGAGTCATTAATGTCTTTAATACGAGTCAGTAATGTTGTTAATACGAGTCATTAATGTTGTTAATACAAGTCAGTAATGTTGTTAATACGAGTCATTAATGTTGTTAATACGAGTCATTAATGTCTTTAATACGAGTCAGTAATGTTGTTAATACGAGTCATTAATGTTGTTAATACGAGTCATTAATGTTGTTAATACGAGTCATTAATGTTGTTAATACGAGTCATTAATGTTGTTAATACGAGTCATTAATGTTGTTAATACGAGTCATTAATGTCGTTAATACGAGTCATTAATGTCGTTAATACGAGTCATTAATGTTGTTAATACGAGTCATTAATGTTGTTAATACGAGTCATTAATGTCGTTAATACGAGTCAGTAATGTTGTTAATACGAGTCATTAATGTCGTTAATACGAGTCATTAATGTTGTTAATACGAGTCATCAATGTCGTTAATACGAGTCATTAATGTCGTTAATACGAGTCATTAATGTTGTTAATACGAGTCATTAATGTCGTTAATACGAGTCATTAATGTTGTTAATACGAGTCATTAATGTTGTTAATACGAGTCATTAATGTCGTTAATACGAGTCAGTAATGTTGTTAATACGAGTCATTAATGTCGTTAATACGAGTCATTAATGTTGTTAATACGAGTCATCAATGTCGTTAATACGAGTCATTAATGTCGTTAATACGAGTCAGTAATGTTGTTAATACGAGTCATTAATGTCGTTAATACGAGTCATTAATGTTGTTAATACGAGTCATTAATGTCGTTAATACGAGTCATTAATGTTGTTAATACGAGTCATTAATGTTGTTAATACGAGTCATTAATGTCGTTAATACGAGTCATTAATGTTGTTAATACGAGTCATCAATGTCGTTAATACGAGTCATTAATGTCGTTAATACGAGTCATTAATGTTGTTAATACGAGTCATTAATGTTGTTAATACGAGTCATTAATGTTGTTAATACGAGTCAGTAATGTTGTTAATACGAGTCATTAATGTTGTTAATACGAGTCAGTAATGTTGTTAATACGAGTCATTAATGTCGTTAATACGAGTCATTAATGTCGTTAATACGAGTCATTAATGTTGTTAATACGAGTCATTAATGTTGTTAATACGAGTCATTAATGTCGTTAATACGAGTCATTAATGTTGTTAATACGAGTCATTAATGTTGTTAATACGAGTCATTAATGTCGTTAATACGAGTCATTAATGTCGTTAATACGAGTCATTAATGTTGTTAATACGAGTCAGTAATGTTGTTAATACGAGTCATTAATGTTGTTAATACGAGTCATTAATGTTGTTAATACGAGTCATTAATGTCTTTAATACGAGTCAGTAATGTTGTTAATACGAGTCATTAATGTTGTTAATACGAGTCATTAATGTCGTTAATACGAGTCAGTAATGTTGTTAATACGAGTCATTAATGTCGTTAATACGAGTCATTAATGTCGTTAATACGAGTCAGTAATGTTGTTAATACGAGTCATTAATGTCTTTAATACGAGTCAGTAATGTTGTTAATACGAGTCATTAATGTTGTTAATACGAGTCATTAATGTTGTTAATACGAGTCATTAATGTTGTTAATACGAGTCAGTAATGTTGTTAATACGAGTCATTAATGTCGTTAATACGAGTCAGTAATGTTGTTAATACGAGTCATTAATGTCGTTAATACGAGTCATTAATGTCGTTAATACGAGTCAGTAATGTTGTTAATACGAGTCATTAATGTCGTTAATACGAGTCATTAATGTTGTTAATACGAGTCATTAATGTCGTTAATACGAGTCAGTAATGTTGTTAATACGAGTCATTAATGTTGTTAATACGAGTCAGTAATGTTGTTAATACGAGTCATTAATGTTGTTAATACGAGTCATTAATGTTGTTAATACGAGTCATTAATGTTGTTAATACGAGTCATTAATGTCGTTAATACGAGTCAGTAATGTTGTTAATACGAGTCATTAATGTTGTTAATACGAGTCATTAATGTCGTTAATACGAGTCAGTAATGTTGTTAATACGAGTCATTAATGTTGTTAATACGAGTCATTAATGTCGTTAATACGAGTCATTAATGTTGTTAATACGAGTCATTAATGTCGTTAATACGAGTCATTAATGTTGTTAATACGAGTCATTAATGTCGTTAATACGAGTCAGTAATGTTGTTAATACGAGTCATTAATGTTGTTAATACGAGTCATTAATGTTGTTAATACGAGTCATTAATGTCGTTAATACGAGTCATTAATGTTGTTAATACAAGTCAGTAATGTTGTTAATACGAGTCATTAATGTTGTTAATACGAGTCATTAATGTCTTTAATACGAGTCAGTAATGTTGTTAATACGAGTCAGTAATGTTGTTAATACAAGTCAGTAATGTTGTTAATACGAGTCATTAATGTTGTTAATACGAGTCATTAATGTCTTTAATACGAGTCATTAATGTCGTTAATACGAGTCATTAATGTTGTTAATACGAGTCATTAATGTCGTTAATACGAGTCATTAATGTTGTTAATACAAGTCAGTAATGTTGTTAATACGAGTCATTAATGTTGTTAATACGAGTCATTAATGTCTTTAATACGAGTCAGTAATGTTGTTAATACGAGTCATTAATGTTGTTAATACAAGTCAGTAATGTTGTTAATACGAGTCATTAATGTTGTTAATACGAGTCATTAATGTCTTTAATACGAGTCATTAATGTTGTTAATACGAGTCATTAATGTTGTTAATACGAGTCATTAATGTTGTTAATACGAGTCATTAATGTTGTTAATACGAGTCATTAATGTTGTTAATACGAGTCATTAATGTTGTTAATACGAGTCATTAATGTCGTTAATACGAGTCATTAATGTCGTTAATACGAGTCATTAATGTTGTTAATACGAGTCATTAATGTTGTTAATACGAGTCATTAATGTCGTTAATACGAGTCAGTAATGTTGTTAATACGAGTCATTAATGTCGTTAATACGAGTCATTAATGTTGTTAATACGAGTCATTAATGTTGTTAATACGAGTCATTAATGTCGTTAATACGAGTCATTAATGTTGTTAATACGAGTCAGTAATGTTGTTAATACGAGTCATTAATGTTGTTAATACGAGTCAGTAATGTTGTTAATACGAGTCATTAATGTCGTTAATACGAGTCATTAATGTCGTTAATACGAGTCATTAATGTTGTTAATACGAGTCATTAATGTTGTTAATACGAGTCATTAATGTCGTTAATACGAGTCATTAATGTTGTTAATACGAGTCATTAATGTTGTTAATACGAGTCATTAATGTCGTTAATACGAGTCATTAATGTCGTTAATACGAGTCATTAATGTTGTTAATACGAGTCAGTAATGTTGTTAATACGAGTCATTAATGTTGTTAATACGAGTCATTAATGTCGTTAATACGAGTCATTAATGTCGTTAATACGAGTCATTAATGTTGTTAATACGAGTCAGTAATGTTGTTAATACGAGTCATTAATGTTGTTAATACGAGTCATTAATGTCTTTAATACGAGTCATTAATGTTGTTAATACGAGTCATTAATGTCGTTAATACGAGTCATTAATGTTGTTAATACGAGTCAGTAATGTTGTTAATACGAGTCATTAATGTTGTTAATACGAGTCAGTAATGTTGTTAATACGAGTCATTAATGTCGTTAATACGAGTCATTAATGTCGTTAATACGAGTCATTAATGTTGTTAATACGAGTCATTAATGTTGTTAATACGAGTCATTAATGTCGTTAATACGAGTCATTAATGTTGTTAATACGAGTCATTAATGTTGTTAATACGAGTCATTAATGTCGTTAATACGAGTCATTAATGTCGTTAATACGAGTCATTAATGTTGTTAATACGAGTCAGTAATGTTGTTAATACGAGTCATTAATGTTGTTAATACGAGTCATTAATGTCGTTAATACGAGTCATTAATGTCGTTAATACGAGTCATTAATGTTGTTAATACGAGTCATTAATGTCGTTAATACGAGTCAGTAATGTCGTTAATACGAGTCATTAATGTCGTTAATACGAGTCATTAATGTCGTTAATACGAGTCAGTAATGTTGTTAATACGAGTCATTAATGTTGTTAATACGAGTCATTAATGTCGTTAATACGAGTCATTAATGTTGTTAATACGAGTCAGTAATGTTGTTAATACGAGTCATTAATGTCGTTAATACGAGTCATTAATGTTGTTAATACGAGTCAGTAATGTCGTTAATACGAGTCATTAATGTCGTTAATACGAGTCATTAATGTTGTTAATACGAGTCAGTAATGTTGTTAATACGAGTCATTAATGTCGTTAATACGAGTCATTAATGTTGTTAATACGAGTCAGTAATGTCGTTAATACGAGTCAGTAATGTCGTTAATACGAGTCATTAATGTTGTTAATACGAGTCAGTAATGTCGTTAATACGAGTCAGTAATGTTGTTAATACGAGTCAGTAATGTTGTTAATACGAGTCAGTAATGTCGTTAATACGAGTCATTAATGTTGTTAATACGAGTCAGTAATGTCGTTAATACGAGTCAGTAATGTCGTTAATACGAGTCATTAATGTTGTTAATACGAGTCATTAATGTCGTTAATACGAGTCAGTAATGTTGTTAATACGAGTCAGTAATGTTGTTAATACGAGTCATTAATGTTGTTAATACGAGTCATTAATGTTGTTAATACGAGTCATTAATGTCGTTTATACGAGTCATTAATGTTGTTAATACGAGTCATTAATGTTGTTAATACGAGTCATTAATGTTGTTAATACGAGTCATTAATGTTGTTAATACGAGTCATTAATGTTGTTAATACGAGTCAGTAATGTCGTTAATACGAGTCATTAATGTTGTTAATACGAGTCAGTAATGTCGTTAATACGAGTCATTAATGTTGTTAATACGAGTCATTAATGTCGTTAATACGAGTCATTAATGTCGTTAATACGAGTCAGTAATGTCGTTAATACGAGTCATTAATGTTGTTAATACGAGTCAGTAATGTCGTTAATAAGAGTCAGTAATGTTGTTAATACGAGTCATTAATGTCGTTAATACGAGTCAGTAATGTTGTTAATACGAGTCAGTAATGTTGTTAATACGAGTCATTAATGTTGTTAATACGAGTCAGTAATGTTGTTAATACGAGTCAGTAATGTTGTTAATACGAGTCATTAATGTTGTTAATACGAGTCATTAATGTTGTTAATACGAGTCATTAATGTTGTTAATACGAGTCATTAATGTTGTTAATACGAGTCATTAATGTTGTTAATACGAGTCAGTAATGTTGTTAATACGAGTCATTAATGTTGTTAATATGAGTCAGTAATGTTGTTAATACGAGTCATTAATGTCGTTAATACGAGTCAGTAATGTTGTTAATACGAGTCATTAATGTCGTTAATACGAGTCAGTAATGTTGTTAATACGAGTCAGTAATGTTGTTAATACGAGTCAGTAATGTTGTTAATACGAGTCATTAATGTTGTTAATACGAGTCAGTAATGTTGTTAATACGAGTCATTAATGTTGTTAATACGAGTCAGTAATGTTGTTAATACGAGTCATTAATGTTGTTAATACGAGTCATTAATATTGTTAATACGAGTCATTAATGTCGTTAATACGAGTCATTAATGTCGTTAATACGAGTCATTAATGTCGTTAATACGAGTCATTAATGTTGTTAATACGAGTCATTAATGTTGTTAATACGAGTCATTAATGTTGTTAATACGAGTCATTAATGTCGTTAATACGAGTCATTAATGTTGTTAATACGAGTCAGTAATGTTGTTAATACGAGTCATTAATGTTGTTAATACGAGTCATTAATGTCGTTAATACGAGTCATTAATGTTGTTAATACGAGTCATTAATGTCGTTAATACGAGTCATTAATGTCGTTAATACGAGTCATTAATGTTGTTAATACGAGTCATTAATGTTGTTAATACGAGTCATTAATGTTGTTAATACGAGTCATTAATGTCGTTAATACGAGTCATTAATGTCGTTAATACGAGTCAATAATGTCGTTAATACGAGTCAATAATGTCGTTAATACGAGTCATTAATGTCGTTAATACGAGTCAATAATGTCGTTAATACGAGTCATTAATGTTGTTAATACGAGTCATTAATGTCGTTAATACGAGTCATTAATGTTGTTAATACGAGTCATTAATGTCGTTAATACGAGTCAGTAATGTTGTTAATACGAGTCATTAATGTCGTTAATACGAGTCATTAATGTTGTTAATACGAGTCATTAATGTCGTTAATACGAGTCAGTAATGTTGTTAATACCAGTCATTAATGTCGTTAATACGAGTCATTAATGTTGTTAATACGAGTCAGTAATGTTGTTAATACGAGTCAGTAATGTCGTTAATACGAGTCATTAATGTCGTTAATACGAGTCAGTAATGTCGTTAATACGAGTCATTAATGTCGTTAATACGAGTCAGTAATGTTGTTAATACGAGTCATTAATGTCGTTAATACGAGTCAGTAATGTCGTTAATACGAGTCATTAATGTCGTTAATACGAGTCATTAATGTCGTTAATACGAGTCATTAATGTCGTTAATACGAGTCATTAATGTTGTTAATACGAGTCATTAATGTTGTTAATACGAGTCATTAATGTCGTTAATACGAGTCATTAATGTCGTTAATATGAGTCATTAATGTCGTTAATACGAGTCATTAATGTTGTTAATACGAGTCATTAATGTCGTTAATACGAGTCATTAATGTTGTTAATACGAGTCATTAATGTCGTTAATACGAGTCATTAATGTCTTTAATACGAGTCAGTAATGTCGTTTATACGAGTCATTAATGTCGTTAATACGAGTCATTAATGTTGTTAATACGAGTCATTAATGTCGTTAATACGAGTCATTAATGTTGTTAATACGTGTCATTAATGTCGTTAATACGAGTCATTAATGTCGTTAATACGAGTCATTAATGTTGTTAATACGTGTCATTAATGTCGTTAATACGAGTCAGTAATGTCGTTAATACGAGTCATTAATGTCGTTAATACGAGTCATTAATGTCGTTAATACGAGTCATTAATGTTGTTAATACGAGTCATTAATGTCGTTAATACGAGTCAGTAATGTCGTTAATACGAGTCAGTAATGTTGTTAATACGAGTCATTAATGTCGTTAATACGAGTCAGTAATGTCGTTAATACGAGTCAGTAATGTTGTTAATACGAGTCATTAATGTCGTTAATACGAGTCATTAATGTTGTTAATACGAGTCATTAATGTCGTTAATACGAGTCAGTAATGTCGTTAATACGAGTCAGTAATGTTGTTAATACGAGTCATTAATGTCGTTAATACGAGTCATTAATGTTGTTAATACGAGTCATTAATGTCGTTAATACGAGTCAGTAATGTCGTTAATACGAGTCAGTAATGTCGTTAATACGAGTCATTAATGTTGTTAATATGAGTCATTAATGTCGTTAATACCTGTCATTAATGTCGTTAATACGAGTCATTAATGTCGTTAATACGAGTCATTAATGTCGTTAATACGTGTCATTAATGTCGTTAATACGAGTCAGTAATGTCGTTAATACGAGTCATTAATGTCGTTAATACGAGTCATTAATGTCGTTAATACGAGTCATTAATGTTGTTAATACGAGTCATTAATGTCGTTAATACGAGTCATTAATGTTGTTAATACGTGTCATTAATGTCGTTAATACGAGTCAGTAATGTCGTTAATACGAGTCATTAATGTCGTTAATACGAGTCATTAATGTTGTTAATACGAGTCATTAATGTCGTTAATACGAGTCATTAATGTTGTTAATACGTGTCATTAATGTCGTTAATACGAGTCAGTAATGTCGTTAATACGAGTCAGTAATGTCGTTAATACGAGTCATTAATGTCGTTAATACGAGTCATTAATGTTGTTAATACGTGTCATTAATGTCGTTAATACGAGTCAGTAATGTCGTTAATACGAGTCAGTAATGTCGTTAATACGAGTCATTAATGTCGTTAATACGAGTCATTAATGTTGTTAATACGAGTCATTAATGTTGTTAATACGAGTCATTAATGTCGTTAATACGAGTCATTAATGTCGTTAATACGAGTCATTAATGTCGTTAATACGAGTCATTAATGTCGTTAATACGAGTCAGTAATGTCGTTAATACGAGTCATTAATGTCGTTAATACGAGTCAGTAATGTCGTTAATACGAGTCATTAATGTCGTTAATACGAGTCAGTAATGTCGTTAATACGAGTCATTACTGTCGTTAATACGAGTCATTAATGTTGTTAATACGAGTCATTAATGTCGTTAATACGAGTCAGTAATGTCGTTAATACGAGTCATTAATGTCGTTAATACGAGTCAGTAATGTCGTTAATACGAGTCATTAATGTCGTTAATACGAGTCAGTAATGTCGTTAATACGAGTCATTAATGTCGTTAATACGAGTCAGTAATGTCGTTAATACGAGTCATTAATGTCGTTAATACGAGTCAGTAATGTCGTTAATACGAGTCATTAATGTCGTTAATACGAGTCAGTAATGTCGTTAATACGAGTCATTAATGTCGTTAATACGAGTCAGTAATGTCGTTAATACGAGTCATTAATGTCGTTAATACGAGTCATTAATGTTGTTAATACGAGTCATTAATGTCGTTAATACGAGTCATTAATGTCTTTAATACGAGTCAGTAATGTCGTTTATACGAGTCATTAATGTCGTTAATACGAGTCATTAATGTTGTTAATACGAGTCATTAATGTCGTTAATACGAGTCATTAATGTTGTTAATACGTGTCATTAATGTCGTTAATACGAGTCATTAATGTCGTTAATACGAGTCATTAATGTTGTTAATACGTGTCATTAATGTCGTTAATACGAGTCAGTAATGTCGTTAATACGAGTCATTAATGTCGTTAATACGAGTCATTAATGTCGTTAATACGAGTCATTAATGTTGTTAATACGAGTCATTAATGTCGTTAATACGAGTCAGTAATGTCGTTAATACGAGTCAGTAATGTTGTTAATACAAGTCATTAATGTCGTTAATACGAGTCAGTAATGTCGTTAATACGAGTCAGTAATGTTGTTAATACGAGTCATTAATGTCGTTAATACGAGTCATTAATGTTGTTAATACGAGTCATTAATGTCGTTAATACGAGTCAGTAATGTCGTTAATACGAGTCAGTAATGTTGTTAATACGAGTCATTAATGTCGTTAATACGAGTCATTAATGTTGTTAATACGAGTCATTAATGTCGTTAATACGAGTCAGTAATGTCGTTAATACGAGTCAGTAATGTCGTTAATACGAGTCATTAATGTTGTTAATACGTGTCATTAATGTCGTTAATACGAGTCAGTAATGTCGTTAATATGAGTCATTAATGTCGTTAATACCTGTCATTAATGTCGTTAATACGAGTCATTAATGTCGTTAATACGAGTCATTAATGTCGTTAATACGTGTCATTAATGTCGTTAATACGAGTCAGTAATGTCGTTAATACGTGTCATTAATGTCGTTAATACGAGTCAGTAATGTCGTTAATACGAGTCATTAATGTCGTTAATACGAGTCATTAATGTCGTTAATACGAGTCATTAATGTTGTTAATACGAGTCATTAATGTCGTTAATACGAGTCATTAATGTTGTTAATACGTGTCATTAATGTCGTTAATACGAGTCAGTAATGTCGTTAATACGAGTCATTAATGTCGTTAATACGAGTCATTAATGTCGTTAATACGAGTCATTAATGTTGTTAATACGAGTCATTAATGTCGTTAATACGAGTCATTAATGTCGTTAATACGAGTCATTAATGTCGTTAATACGAGTCATTAATGTCGTTAATACGAGTCATTAATGTCGTTAATACGAGTCATTAATGTCGTTAATACGAGTCATTAATGTCGTTAATACGAGTCAGTAATGTTGTTAATACGAGTCATTAATGTCGTTAATACGAGTCAGTAATGTTGTTAATACGAGTCATTAATGTCGTTAATACGAGTCATTAATGTCGTTAATACGAGTCATTAATGTCGTTAATACGAGTCATTAATGTCGTTAATACGAGTCATTAATGTCGTTAATACGAGTCATTAATGTCGTTAATACGAGTCATTAATGTTGTTAATACGAGTCATTAATGTTGTTAATACGAGTCAGTAATGTTGTTAATACGAGTCATTAATGTCGTTAATACGAGTCAGTAATGTTGTTAATACGAGTCATTAATGTCGTTAATACGAGTCAGTAATGTTGTTAATACGAGTCATTAATGTTGTTAATACGAGTCATTAATGTTGTTAATACGAGTCATTAATGTTGTTAATACGAGTCAGTAATGTCGTTAATACGAGTCATTAATGTTGTTAATACGAGTCATTAATGTTGTTAATACGAGTCATTAATGTTGTTAATACGAGTCATTAATGTTGTTAATACGAGTCATTAATGTTGTTAATACGAGTCATTAATGTTGTTAATACGAGTCATTAATGTTGTTAATACGAGTCATTAATGTTGTTAATACGAGTCATTAATGTTGTTAATACGAGTCATTAATGTTGTTAATACGAGTCATTAATGTCGTTAATACGAGTCATTAATGTTGTTAATACGAGTCAGTAATGTTGTTAATACGAGTCATTAATGTTGTTAATACGAGTCATTAATGTTGTTAATACGAGTCATTAATGTCGTTAATACGAGTCATTAATTTTGTTAATACGAGTCATTAATGTCGTTAATACGAGTCATTAATGTCGTTAATACGAGTCAGTAATGTTGTTAATACGAGTCATTAATGTTGTTAATACGAGTCATTAATGTTGTTAATACGAGTCATTAATGTTGTTAATACGAGTCATTAATGTTGTTAATACGAGTCATTAATGTTGTTAATACGAGTCATTAATGTCGTTAATACGAGTCATTAATGTTGTTAATACGAGTCAGTAATGTTGTTAATACGAGTCATTAATGTCGTTAATACGAGTCAGTAATGTTGTTAATACGAGTCATTAATGTCGTTAATACGAGTCATTAATGTCGTTAATACGAGTCATTAATGTCGTTAATACGAGTCATTAATGTTGTTAATACGAGTCATTAATGTCGTTAATACGAGTCATTAATGTCGTTAATACGAGTCATTAATGTCGTTAATACGAGTCATTAATGTTGTTAATACGAGTCATTAATGTCGTTAATACGAGTCATTAATGTTGTTAATACGAGTCATTAATGTCGTTAATACGAGTCATTAATGTCTTTAATACGAGTCAGTAATGTCGTTTATACGAGTCATTAATGTCGTTAATACGAGTCATTAATGTTGTTAATACGAGTCATTAATGTCGTTAATACGAGTCATTAATGTTGTTAATACGTGTCATTAATGTCGTTAATACGAGTCATTAATGTCGTTAATACGAGTCATTAATGTTGTTAATACGTGTCATTAATGTCGTTAATACGAGTCAGTAATGTCGTTAATACGAGTCATTAATGTCGTTAATACGAGTCATTAATGTCGTTAATATGAGTCATTAATGTTGTTAATACGAGTCATTAATGTCGTTAATACGAGTCAGTAATGTCGTTAATACGAGTCAGTAATGTTGTTAATACGAGTCATTAATGTCGTTAATACGAGTCAGTAATGTCGTTAATACGAGTCAGTAATGTTGTTAATACGAGTCATTAATGTCGTTAATACGAGTCATTAATGTTGTTAATACGAGTCATTAATGTCGTTAATACGAGTCAGTAATGTCGTTAATACGAGTCAGTAATGTTGTTAATACGAGTCATTAATGTCGTTAATACGAGTCATTAATGTTGTTAATACGAGTCATTAATGTCGTTAATACGAGTCAGTAATGTCGTTAATACGAGTCAGTAATGTCGTTAATACGAGTCATTAATGTTGTTAATACGTGTCATTAATGTCGTTAATACGAGTCAGTAATGTCGTTAATATGAGTCATTAATGTCGTTAATACCTGTCATTAATGTCGTTAATACGAGTCATTAATGTCGTTAATACGAGTCATTAATGTCGTTAATACGTGTCATTAATGTCGTTAATACGAGTCAGTAATGTCGTTAATACGAGTCATTAATGTCGTTAATACGAGTCATTAATGTCGTTAATACGAGTCATTAATGTTGTTAATACGAGTCATTAATGTCGTTAATACGAGTCATTAATGTTGTTAATACGTGTCATTAATGTCGTTAATACGAGTCATTAATGTCGTTAATACGAGTCATTAATGTCGTTAATACGAGTCATTAATGTTGTTAATACGAGTCATTAATGTCGTTAATACGAGTCATTAATGTTGTTAATACGAGTCATTAATGTCGTTAATACGAGTCATTAATGTTGTTAATACGAGTCATTAATGTCGTTAATACGAGTCAGTAATGTCGTTAATACGAGTCAGTAATGTCGTTAATACGAGTCATTAATGTCGTTAATACGAGTCAGTAATGTCGTTAATACGAGTCAGTAATGTCGTTAATACGAGTCATTAATGTCGTTAATACGAGTCAGTAATGTCGTTAATACGAGTCAGTAATGTCGTTAAT
Organism: Callionymus lyra; assembly: GCF_982586985.1. Taxonomy (NCBI): domain Eukaryota; kingdom Metazoa; phylum Chordata; class Actinopteri; order Syngnathiformes; family Callionymidae; genus Callionymus; species Callionymus lyra. The sequence goes on from NC_141829.1 coordinate 1,877,622, forward strand.
ACGAGTCATTAATGTCGTTAATACGAGTCATTAATGTTGTTAATACGAGTCATTAATGTTGTTAATACGAGTCATTAATGTCGTTAATACGAGTCATTAATGTCGTTAATACGAGTCATTAATGTCGTTAATACGAGTCATTAATGTCGTTAATACGAGTCAGTAATGTCGTTAATACGAGTCATTAATGTCGTTAATACGAGTCAGTAATGTCGTTAATACGAGTCATTAATGTCGTTAATACGAGTCATTAATGTTGTTAATACGAGTCATTAATGTTGTTAATACGTGTCATTAATGTTGTTAATACGAGTCATTAATGTCGTTAATACGAGTCAGTAATGTCGTTAATACGAGTCATTAATGTCGTTAATACGAGTCAGTAATGTCGTTAATACGAGTCATTACTGTCGTTAATACGAGTCATTAATGTCGTTAATACGTGTCATTAATGTTGTTAATACGAGTCATTAATGTCGTTAATACGAGTCAGTAATGTCGTTAATACGAGTCAGTAATGTCGTTAATACGAGTCATTAATGTCGTTAATACGAGTCAGTAATGTCGTTAATACGAGTCATTACTGTCGTTAATACGAGTCAGTAATGTCGTTAATACGAGTCATTAATGTCGTTATATCATGACTTCCACATCAAGATTCTCTCGCGAGGTCATGTGACTCAGGTGTGTTACTTTACCTTCATCGTTGTGTGAACACTTTCAATCAATAACTAACAATGTTGACAGAGACTGTTTTTCAATAGTTCAAGTCAAATGCATTAATATTGTTACAGAATAAATACATGTTTATATAAATATATAACACTGTCAGGGAAGACGACAGAGAGTTAGAATAACAAACAGGATCCAGATTTAATCAGCAAGGAGAGGAGACGCTTCTCACGGCTCGTCCTGAACCACTGAAGGTCTTCGGACCGAGCTTGCCTTTTTATTCGAAAGCTCAGAGCATGACACACTTAAATAGCAACAGTTTGTTCATTTGTTGCTGTATGAGTCAGTGAAGGCAGCATCAGAGCCTCCACCAGAGACCAGCTCGTGTATCTCAGTGAGGTCAGTGTGTCTTAAATCACACACTGTCATTAATCCAGGAACGAAAACTGGGATCATTCCTTCATTCATTCCTTCATTCATTCATTCCTTCATTTCTTCATTCATTCATTCATTCATTCATTCCTTCATTCATTCATTCATTCATTCATTCCTTCATTCATTCCTTCATTCATTCCTTCATTCATTCCTTCATTCATTCATTCATTCCTTCATTCATTCATTCCTTCATTTCTTCATTCATTCCTTCATTAATTCCTTCATTCATTAATTCATTCATTCCTTCATTCACTCCTTCATTCATTCCTTCATTCATTCCTTCATTCATTCCTTCATTCATTCATTCATTCATTCATTCCTTCACTCCTTCATTCACTCCTTCATTCATTCCTTCATTCACTCCTTCATTCATTCCTTCATTCATTCCTTCATTCATTCCTTCATTCATTCATTCCTTCACTCCTTCATTCACTCCTTCATTCATTCCTTCATTCATTCCTTCATTCATTCCTTCACTCCTTCATTCACTCCTTCATTCATTCCTTCATTCATTCATTCCTTCACTCCTTCATTCACTCCTTCATTCATTCCTTCATTCATTCCTTCATTCATTCATTCCTTCACTCCTTCATTCACTCCTTCATTCATTCCTTCATTCATTCCTTCATTCATTCCTTCACTCCTTCATTCACTCCTTCATTCATTCCTTCATTCATTCATTCCTTCACTCCTTCATTCACTCCTTCATTCATTCCTTCATTCACTCCTTCATTCATTCCTTCATTTATTCCTTCATTCATTCCTTCATTCATTCATTCATTCATTCATTCATTCCTTCACTCCTTCATTCACTCCTTCATTCATTCCTTCATTCCTTCATTCATTCCTTCATTGCAGCAAACATGACTACATGTTTATTTTGATAAGACCATAAAAGGAACATCAATTCTTTAACAAACATGTTTTATAAAAGACGATAATAATAATAAATGTGTTTTATTGAATTGTTAAAAATTGACCTTTTTTAATGTTGTTGTTTAAAATCCTACGATGTGTTTACGATGTTAACGACCTTGATCATGACGTTCCATCGAATACAGTTCAGAACAAACTGAAGATACAAATATATATGAAGTCTATGATCGTGTTTATCTTCTTGTTATGTTGATCGAAAGTTCTTTTTTAGAGAGAGACTGAAGTGACTCACAGGTTTTCTTTAAATTCATTTGATAAGTATATAAATATATATATATATACATATATATATTTATATATACTTCTCTAGGAGTTAGTTTGTTCTCCTCGTGTTGTGTGGGTTTACTCCAGACACTCCGGTTTCCTCCCACAGTCCAAAAACATACAGAGGTTGATTGAGAACTTGTCCGTAGGTATGAGTGTGTGTGTGAATGGTTGTCTGTCTGTGTGTGTCCTGAGACAGACTGGCCTCCTGTCCAGGGTGTCCCCTGCCTCTCGCCCTATGATACTGGGACAGACTCCAGTCTCCCCGCGACCCCCACAAGGGAGAAAGCGGTAGAACATGAATGAATGTTCATCTCTAAGTTCCCGACGTCCTTCAGCTCTGTGTTGTTCTTCAGGATCCAGATGCAGAAGACCAGCCACGATGAGAGACCGTCTGGCAGAGCTCCAGCAGATGGTTCGTGAGGACCTGAGCGACGCCGCGTCCAGAGACGGCGAGGAAGACACCTCGTCCGTGGAGGTCGTCACGCCGCAGGCCGTGCTGTTCGAGGCCGAGCCGGTCATCGACAACTTCCTGTCGGAGGTCCAGCTGATCCGAGATGACATCACGGCGCTGGAGCTGGAGGTGAGGCTGGAGAGTGTTCCTCTGGAGAGTGTTCTTCTGGAGAGTGTTCTTCTGGAGAGTGTTCCTCTGGAGAGTGTTCCTCTGGAGAGTGTTCCTCTGGAGAGTGTTCCTCTGGAGAGTGTTCTTCTGGAGAGTGTTCCTCTGGAGAGTGTTCCTCTGGAGAGTGTTCTTCTGGAGAGTGTTCCTCTGGAGAGTGTTCTTCTGGAGAGTGTTCCTCTGGAGAGTGTTCTTCTGGAGAGTGTTCTTCTGTAGAATGTTCCTCTGGAGAGTGTTCCTCTGGAGAGTGTTCTTCTGGAGAGTGTTCCTCTCGAGAGTTTTCCTCTGGAGAGTGTTCCTCTGGAGAGTGTTCTTCTGGAGAGTGTTCCTCTGGAGAATGTTCTTCTGGAGAATGTTCTTCTGGAGAGTGTTCCTCTGGAGAATGTTCTTCTGGAGAATGTTCCTCTGGAGAATGTTCTTCTGGAGAATGTTCTTCTGGAGACTGTTCTTCTGGAGAGTGTTCTTCTGGAGAGTGTTCCTCTGGAGAGTTTTCCTCTGGAGAGTGTTCCTCTGGAGAGTGTTCTTCTGGAGAGTGTTCCTCTGGAGAGTTTTCCTCTGGAGAGTGTTCCTCTGGAGAGTGTTCTTCTGGAGAGTGTTCCTCTGGAGAATGTTCTTCTGGAGAATGTTCTTCTGGAGAGTGTTCCTCTGGAGAATGTTCTTCTGGAGAATGTTCCTCTGGAGAATGTTCTTCTGGAGAATGTTCTTCTGGAGACTGTTCTTCTGGAGAGTGTTCTCTGGAGAGTGTTCTTCCAGAGTGTGTTCCTCTGGAGAGTGTTCTCTGAAGAGTGTTCTTCTGGAGAGTCTTCCTCTGGAGAGTGTTCCTCTGGAGAGTGTTCCTCTGGAGAGTGTTCTTCTGGAAAGTCTTCCTCTGCAGAATGTTCCTCTGGAGAATGTTCTTCTGGAGACTGTTCTTCTGGAGAGTGTTCCTCTGAAGTGTGTTCTTCAGGAGAATGTTCTTCTGGAGAGTGTTCTTCTGGAGAGTGTTCCTCTGCAGAATGTTCTTCTGGAGTCTGTTCTTCTGGAGAGTGTTCCTCTGGAGAATGTTTTTCTGGAGAATGTTCTTCTGGAGACTGTTCTTCTGGAGAGTGTTCTCTGGAGAGTGTTCTTCTGTAGTGTGTTCCTCTGGAGAGTGTTCTCTGAAGAGTGTTCTTCTGGAGAGTCTTCCTCTGGAGAGTGTTCCTCTGGAGAGTGTTCCTCTGGAGAGTGTTCCTCTGGAGAGTGTTCTTCTGGAAAGTCTTCCTCTGCAGAATGTTCCTCTGGAGAATGTTCTTCTGGAGACTGTTCTTCTGGAGAGTGTTCCTCTGAAGTGTGTTCTTCAGGAGAATGTTCTTCTGGAGAGTGTTCTTCTGGAGAATGTTCTTCTGGAGAGTGTTCTTCTGGAGAGTGTTCTTCTGGAGAGTGTTCCTCTGGAGAGTGTTCTTCTGGAGAGTGTTCCTCTGGAGAGTGTTCCTCTGGAGAGTGTTCTTCTGGAGAGTGTTCCTCTGGAGAGTGTTCTTCTGGAGAGTGTTCCTCTGGAGAGTGTTCTTCTGGAGAGTGTTCCTCTGGAGAGTGTTCTTCTGGAGAGTGTTCCTCTGGAGAGTGTTCTTCTGGAGAGTGTTCCTCTGGAGAGTGTTCTTCTGGAGAGTGTTCCTCTGGAGAGTGTTCCTCTGGAGAGTGTTCTTCTGGAGAGTGTTCCTCTGGAGAGTTTTCCTCTGGAGAGTGTTCCTCTGGAGAGTGTTCTTCTGGAGAGTGTTCCTCTGGAGAGTTTTCCTCTGGAGAGTGTTCCTCTGGAGAGTGTTCTTCTGGAGAGTGTTCCTCTGGAGAGTGTTCTTCTGGAGAGTGTTCCTCTGGAGAGTGTTCTTCTGGAGAGTGTTCCTCTGGAGAGTTTTCCTCTGGAGAGTGTTCCTCTGCAGAATGTTCTTCTGGAGAGTGTTCCTCTGGAGAGTGTTATTCTGGAGACTGTTCCTCTGGAGAGTGTTCTTCTGGAGAGTGTTCCTCTGGAGAGTTTTCCTCTGGAGAGTGTTCCTCTGCAGAATGTTCTTCTGGAGTCTGTTCTTCTGGAGAGTGTTCCTCTGGAGAATGTTCTTCTGGAGAATGTTCTTCTGGAGACTGTTCTTCTGGAGAGTGTTCTCTGGAGAGTGTTCTTCTGGAGTGTGTTCCTCTGGAGAGTGTTCTCTGAAGAGTGTTCTTCTGGAGAGTGTTCCTCTGGAGAGTGTTCCTCTGGAGAGTGTTCTTCTGGAGAGTGTTCCTCTGGAGAGTGTGCTTCTGGAGAGTGTTCTTCTGGAGAGTGTTCTTCTGGAGAGTGTTCCTCTGGACAGTGTTCTTCTGGAGACTGTTCCTCTGGAGAGTGTTCTTCTGGAGAGTGTTCTTCTGGAGAGTGTTCCTCTGGAGAGTGTTCTTCTGGAGACTATTCCTCTGGAGAGTGTTCTTCTGGAGAGTGTTCTTCTGTAGAATGTTCCTCTGGAGAGTGTTCCTCTGGAGAGTGTTCTTCTGGAGAGTGTTCCTCTGGAGAGTTTTCCTCTGGAGAGTGTTCCTCTGCAGAATGTTCTTCTGGAGAGTGTTCCTCTGGAGAGTGTTATTCTGGAGACTGTTCCTCTGGAGAGTGTTCTTCTGGAGAGTGTTCTTCTGTAGAATGTTCCTCTGGAGAGTGTTCCTCTGGAGAGTGTTCTTCTGGAGAGTGTTCCTCTGGAGAGTTTTCCTCTGGAGAGTGTTCCTCTGCAGAATGTTCTTCTGGAGTCTGTTCTTCTGGAGTGTGTTCCTCTGGAGAATGTTCTTCTGGAGAATGTTCTTCTGGAGACTGTTCTTCTGGAGAGTGTTCTCTGGAGAGTGTTCTTCCGGAGTGTGTTCCTCTGGAGAGTGTTCTCTGAAGAGTGTTCTTCTGGAGAGTCTTCCTCTGGAGAGTGTTCCTCTGGAGAGTGTTCTTCTGGAGACTGTTCCTCTGGAGAGTGTTCTTCTGGAGAGTGTTCTTCTGGAGAGTGTTCCTCTGGAGAGTGTTCCTCTGGAGAGTGTTCTTCTGGAGACTGTTCCTCTGGAGAGTGTTGTTCTGGAGAGTGTTCTTCTGTAGAATGTTCCTCTGGAGAGTGTTCCTCTGGAGAGTGTTCTTCTGGAGAGTGTTCCTCTGGAGAGTGTTCTTCTGGAGAGTGTTCTTCTGGAGAGTGTTCCTCTGGAGAGTGTTCTTCTGGAGAATGTTCCTCTGGAGAGTGTTCTTCTGGAGAGTGTTCCTCTGGAGAGTGTTCCTCTGAAGGAGAGTCTGACCGGTGTGTGTCCACAGGTGATGAACTTCAGCCAGCAGCAGAAGTCTCTGGTCGCAGCCATGCGGCGCTTCAGCGTCATGAAGAAGGAGAGCAGCATCACTCGAGACATCAAGCTTCAGGCCGAGAGTCTTCACCGCAGACTGGAAGCTCTCGCGAAGCTGGTCCAGAAGAGCGAGGACCAGCAGGGTGTGGACGCCGTGAGCTCCAGGATCCAACGCTCGCAGCACGACGTGATGAAGCGAAGGTTCCACCAGGTTAGACTCAGATGATTGATGGGATTATTTATTGATCACTAACCTGAGTTCACTGACCAGTCATGACTCTTTGTTACTGAGTGAGAATCTATTGATTGATTAAACATTTAAATATGTTTAAGAATCAAATCATCAAGAAGTTAAAATAGATTTAAATGTTGTTGCTTTTTTTAAGTCTATAACTTTATTTTGAAAGGTTATTATTTATTTTTTATAATAAAAATCCAAATGTTTTCAAAATAAACGTTTTTTTGTTTACACGTAGAGTTTGATCATTTAGTGACAATAATTAAAAATGTGATTTTTTAAATGATATATTTTTCTAATTAAATTCTGATGAATTGACTATAAATGTTGGTATAATAGACTCAATCAGTCACATGATCGTCTGCGTTTCACATGATTGGCTAATACTTTGTTCTGTGTTCTGTTGGTTTGGTCTGGAGACTCTATTATACCAACATTTATAGTCAATTAAAAATACTTTAAAGCCAAAAGATTTTAATTAAAGTTGAACTAAATTAATTTAAATTATTCATTAAAACAAAGGCTTGAAAGAAAAACATAAATACATCGGATTTTAAAATGAATTAAAATGTAATTAATGTTGTTATTAATATATAATTATTTAAATCATCATCATTTCACTAACAAATAAAATATAACGTTGAAATGGTTTTAAGTTATGATGTCACCGGCTTCATGGAACACACTATCGTGGACACTATTTGAGAAATACTTCAAGAGTACTGCGTGGAATACTTTCAACTCTTGCATTAGTTTTTACTCCTGAACACTTGAAGCTGCAGCGACAGGATGAAGGATCAGAAAATAACAAAATATTATGTATTATATATTCTTAAAATATTATGTATTATATATTCTCAATACTTTCTGTTCTCTTTGACGAGTGTCAAAAGTATCGTTACAAGTACATCAAATACACGTGTACAGATGTGTTTTAATACTGCTGGCCTCAGATTCGTCTTCTAGACAAATATCACCGAGTTATTCGACGCTCAGTGTGTTTCGCGTCGTCTCGCCGGACGTCCGGGGGTCACGACCTCTGACCTCTGCCCTCAGGTGATGCGCCAGTACAACGAGGCCCTGCTGGTGAAGCAGGAGCGCTGCAGGCTCTTCATCGTGCGGCAGCTGGAGGTCTCGGGTCGCGACGTGACGGAGGACGAGCTCGACAAGATGGTGGTCGACGGGAAGTGGGAGGTTTTCAACGAGAACCTGCTGAACGACGACAGGATCACAAGAGTGCAGCTGACGGAGATCGAGCAGAGACACAAGGTGTGGACAAGAAGGAGAAGAAGAACATCTCTCCATCTTCAGCAGCTCCTCTCCATCCTTTCTTTATTCTTCTCTTCAGCAGCTCCTCTGTCTTCATCCTTTCTTTCTTCTTCTCTTCAGCAGCTCCTCTCCATCGTTTCTTTCTTCTTCTCTTCAGCAGCTCATCTTCATCCTTTCTTTCTTCTTGTCTTCAGCAGCTCCTCTTCATCCTTTCTTTCTTCTTCTCTTCAGCAGCTCCTCTCCATCGTTTCTTTCTTCTTCTCTTCAGCAGCTCCTCTTCATCCTTTCTTTCTTCTTCTCTTCAGCAGCTCCTCTTCATCCTTTGTTTCTTCTTCTCTTCACCAGCTCCTCTTCATCCTTTCTTTCTTCTTCTCTTCACCAGCTCCTCTTCATCCTTTCTTTCTTCTTCTCTTCAGCAGCTCCTCTTCATCCTTTCTTTCTTCTTCTCTTCAGCAGCTCCTCTTCATCCTTTGTTTCTTCTTCTCTTCAGCAGCTCCTCTCCATCCTTTGTTTCTTCTTCTCTTCAGCAGCTCCTCTCCATCCTTTCTTTCTTCATCTCTTCAGCAGCTCCTCTTCATCCTTTGTTTCTTCTTCTCTTCAGCAGCTCCTCTGTCTTCATCCTTTCTTTCTTCTTCTCTTCAGCAGCTCCTCTGTCTTCATCCTTTCTTTCTTCTTGTCTTCAGCAGCTCCTCTTCATCCTTTCTTTCTTCTTCTCTTCAGCAGCTCCTCTCCATCGTTTCTTTCTTCTTCTCTTCAGCAGCTCCTCTTCATCCTTTCTTTCTTCTTCTCTTCAGCAGCTCCTCTTCATCCTTTGTTTCTTCTTCTCTTCAGCAGCTCCTCTGTCTTCATCCTTTGTTTCTTCTTCTCTTCAGCAGCTCCTCTGTCTTCATCCTTTCTTTCTTCTTCTCTTCAGCAGCTCCTCTGTCTTCATCCTTTGTTTCTTCTTCTCTTCAGCAGCTCCTCTTCATCCTTTGTTTCTTCTTCTCTTCAGCAGCTCCTCTCCATCCTTTGTTTCTTCTTCTCTTCAGCAGCTCCTCTTCATCCTTTGTTTCTTCTTCTCTTCAGCAGCTCCTCTCCATCCTTTCTTTCTTCTTCTCTTCAGCAGCTCCTCTCCATCCTTTCTTTCTTCTTCTCTTCAGCAGCTCCTCTCCATCCTTTCTTTCTTCTTCTCTTCAGCTGCTCCTCTCCATCCTTTGTTTCTTCTTCTCTTCAGCAGCTCCTCTCCATCCTTTGTTCCTTCTTCTCTTCAGCAGCTCCTCCTCATCCTTTGTTTCTTCTTCTCTTCACCAGCTCCTCTTCATCCTTTGTTTCTTCTTCTCATCAGCAGCTCCTCTTCATCCTTTCTTTCTTCTTCTCTTCAGCAGCTCCTCTCCATCCTTTCTTTCTTCTTCTCATCAGCAGCTCCTCTTCATCCTTTGTTTCTTCTTCTCATCAGCAGCTCCTCTTCATCCTTTGTTTCTTCTTCTCTTCAGCAGCTCCTCTCCATCCTTTCTTTCTTCTTCTCTTCAGCAGCTCCTCTCCATCCTTTGTTTCTTCTTCTCTTCAGCAGCCCCTCCTCATCCTTTGTTTCTTCTTCTCTTCACCAGCTCCTCTTCATCCTTTGTTTCTTCTTCTCATCAGCAGCTCCTCTCCATCCTTTCTTTCTTCTTCTCATCAGCAGCTCCTCTTCATCCTTTGTTTCTTCTTCTCTTCAGCAGCTCCGCTTCATCCTTTGTTTCTTCTTCTCATCCGATGGTAACAAACGTTGTTCTCTGCAGGAGCTGCTGAGTCTGGAGAACAACATGAAGGATCTCCGCGAGCTCTTCATGGACATCTTCATGCTGGTGGAGGAGCAAGGCGTCCACGTCGAGCACATCCAGACCAACGTGGAGCGAACCCAGCACTACGTGGAGGCGTCCAGCGAGAAGTTCAAGATGGCCGTCAGGTACAAGAAGAAGAACCCTCTGAGACAGTTGTGCTGCTGCTGCTGTCCTCCCTGGAGGTGCTGCTTGTGAGCCGCGACCTCGTGACCTCGTGACCCCGGACAGACATGGAGCTGCTGTGTGTTGTGCAGACGAGCTCGGCGTGGAAACGATCCGCGGCTGAAGCTCTCGCTGCTGTGCGAGTGTAACAAGAGTTTCTATTGGACGAGACACTTCACCGAAGGTCACTGGCCGCTCATTGGAGGTCACATGACGTCTGGGTCGCGACCTCTAGCAGGTCATAGTTGATTCTCTTTTGACCTCTTCAAAATGTCCGCCTCATCCTCTCATGTCACATGACCTGCACTTTCAACACACTCGACAAAAATCACCTCTTTTGTGTGTTTGTGTTTGTGTTTGTAAATAGTTGAAGATTTTACATGTTTCATCAGAACTTATGACCAGAAGAAACTATTTATATTTTATTCTACAGATTCCAAATAATAAAGATGTTTGTTCAAGAACCTTTTTTATTGTTTATAAAGTTGTATTGTTTATAAAGGAACTTTCCTCCTTTCTGAGCCAAAAATAAAAACATTGTTTAAGAAAATGAACTCTCTGTATACACTTGATGCTAACACAGTAATGCTAATGCATGAAGCTAG
>NC_141829.1:1900396-1902896 GCF_982586985.1 Callionymus lyra
ACACATATACAGTAATACACACACACACATATATACAGTAATACACACACACACACATATACAGTAATACACACACACACACACATATATACAGTAATACACACACACACACATATACAGTAATACACACACACACACACATATATACAGTAATACACACACACACATATATACAGTAATACACACACACACACATATACAGTAATACACACACACACACACACATATACAGTAATACACACACACACACATATATACAGTAATACACACACACACACACATATACAGTAATACACACACACACACACATATACAGTAATACACACACACTCACACACACATATACAGTAATACACACACACACACATATATACAGTAATACACACACACACACACACATATACAGTAATACACACACACACACATATATACAGTAATACACACACACACACATATACAGTAATACACACACACACACATATACAATAATACACACACACACACACACATATACAGTAATACACACACACACATATACAGTAATACACACATATACAGTAATACACACACACACACACACATATATACAGTAATACACACACACACACATATACAGTAATACACACACACACACATATACAGTAATACACATATATACAGTAATACACACACACACACACACACATATATAGTAATACACACACACACACACATATACAGTAATACACACACACACACATATACAGTAATACACACACACACATATATACAGTAATACACACACACACACACACATATACAGTAATACACACACACACATATATACAGTAATACACACACACACACACACATATACAGTAATACACACACACACACATATATACAGTAATACACACACACACATATACAGTAATACACACACACACACACACACATATACAGTAATACACACACACACACATATATACAGTAATACACACACACACACACACATATACAGTAATACACACACACACACATATATACAGTAATACACACACACACACACACACACATATACAGTAATACACACACACATATATACAGTAATACACACACACACACACACACACACACACACACACACACACACACACACACACACACACACACACGCATATACAGTAATACACACACACACATATATACAGTAATACACACACACACACACAGACATATACAGTAATACACACACACACACACACACACATATACAGTAATACACACACACACACACACACACACACACACACACACACACACACACATATACAGTAATACACACACACACATATATACAGTAATACACACACACACACACACACACACACACACACACACACACACACACACACACACACATATACAGTAATACACACACACACACACACATATATACAGTAATACACACACACACACACACATATACAGTAATACACACACACACATATATACAATAATACACACACACATGTATATATATACAGTATATACTGTATATATATTTATAATATATATTTATAAATATATATTATAAATATATATACAGTATATACTGTATATGTATATATAATTATAACATATATTTATAAATATATATTATAAATATATATACAGTATATACTGTATATGTATATATAATTATAATATATATTTATAAATATATGAAAGTTATATTTATTATTTATAGAATTGTTTATAACAATTAAAATATTGTGCAAAACAAGCACCGATACATGTTACATGCAGACACACATATACAGTAATACACACACACACACACACATATACAGTAATACACACACACACATATACAGTAATACACACACACACACACACATATACAGTAATACACACACACACATATACAGTAATACACACACACACACATATACAGTAATACACACAAACATATATACAGTAATACACACACACACACATATATACAGTAATACACACACACACACACACACATATACAGTAATACACACACACACATATATACAGTAATACACACACACACACACACACATATATACAATAATACACACACACACACACATATACAGTAATACACACACACACACATATATACAGTAATACACACACACATATATACAGTAATACACACACACACACACACACATATACAGTAATACACACACACACACACATATATACAGTAATACACACACACACACACACACACATATACAGTAATACACACACACACACATATATACAGTAATACACACACACACACACACATATATACAGTAATACACACACACACACACATATACAGTAATACACACACACACATATACAGTAATACACACATATACAGTAATACACACACACACACACACACACATATACAGTAATACACACACACACACACACACATATACAGTAATACACACACACACATATACAGTAATACACATATATACAGTAATAC
>NC_141829.1:1907896-1910396 GCF_982586985.1 Callionymus lyra
CTCAGAGACAAACACTCTCAGACACAAACACATTCACAGACAAACGCACTCACAGACAAACACACTCAGAGACAAACACACTCAGAGACGAACACACTCAGAGACAAACACACTCAGAGACAAACACACTCAGAGACAAACACACTCACAGACAAACACACTCAGAGACAAACACACTCAAAGACAAACACACTCAGAGACAAACACACTCAGAGACAAACACACTCACAGACAAACACACTCAGACACAAACACACTCAAACACAAACACACTCAGAGACAAACACACTCAGAGACAAACACACTCAGAGACAAACACACTCAGAGACAAACACACTCACAGACAAACACACTCAGACATAAACACACTCAGAGACAAACACACTCAGAGACAAACACAATCAGAGACAAACACACTCACAGACAAACACACTCAGACACAAACACACTCAAACACAAACACACTCAGAGACAAACACTCTCAGACACAAACACACTCACAGACAAACGCACTCAGAGACAAACACAATCAGAGACAAACACACTCAGAGACAAACACAATCAGAGACAAACACACTCAGAGACAAACACACTCACAGACAAACACACTCAGACACAAACACACTCACAGACAAACACACTCACAGACAAACACACTCAAACACAAACACACTCTTTGTTAAAAGCTCTGGAGGTGAGTCAACAGGATCCACACGGTGTCGTGTTCTGACTCGGCTGCATGTCTACTTTGATGGATGACGAGACACAACTGTGGAGGTTTTGGAAGCAATACTTGGAGCTGATCTTCAGCCATAAATCCAGGACTGAACGGATCTGTGAGCGTCTTTGTCTGCTTCGAACTCCACTTGATTTAGAGACATTTCTGAGACGTGAGATCATGAAACACTGAGAGCAAAAGTATCAAATCAACGCTTCAAACTCCACGAGCGACGGAACCTTCGGCGAGAAACGACGTGGTTTACGAGCGACAGATGAACCTCAGACTCATGTCGAGTGAATCCATCCGTTCAAACTGCTGCTGGAGTCATGACTCACGTCGCCCTGGAAGATCTTGTTTCGTCCTCACGTCCCATTCATCAGGCTCAGGAAGAAGAGCAGCAGGTGCAGACCTTCACTGCACGGAGGAGAACCCTGGAAACGTTAGGAAAGATCAGAAGAAGTTACACAAGATTGAGATATACAGTATATATATATTTATATATATATATATATATATATAATCTATCTTTCAAGTTGAAAAATATCTCTAGAAGTTGAAAAACCATGAGAGGAACCTTTGAGGAACGATCGTCTTTAGACACAGAGACTATAAAATCTGCTCCAGCAGCTCATGATCCATAATAATCCTGAACTGATGTGACGCTCGTGAGTGAAGAAGAACATGATGTTGTCTCTGCTGGAGAAGAAACTCCATCATTTGTCAGCCGTGATGGTTCCTCAGAGGAAACACTCTCCAGCTGCAGAAGAAAAATAACTTGTTCCTCCTGTAGCTCCATCATCGTGTGTTCATCTCAGATCATCTCAGTTCATCTCAGTTCATCTCAGATCATCTCAGTTCATCTCAGATCATCTCAGTTCATCTCAGATCATCTCAGTTCATCTCAGATCATCTCAGATCATCTCAGATCATCTCAGATCATCTCAGTTCATCTCAGATCATCTCAGATCATCTCAGTTCATCTCAGATCATCTCAGTTCATCTTAGATCATCTCAGATCATCTCAGATCATCTCAGTTCATCTCAGATCATCTCAGATCATCTCAGATCATCTCAGATCATCTCAGTTCATCTCAGATCATCTCAGATCATCTCAGTTCATCTCAGATCATCTCAGTTCATCTTAGATCATCTCAGATCATCTCAGATCATCTCAGTTCATCTCAGATCATCTCAGTTCATCTCAGATCATCTCAGTTCATCTCAGATCATCTCGAAGGTGTTTCTCACACACGACGACACCAGAACCAGAACCAGAAGCTATGTTGGTGTTTCTTCTGCTCATGATCCGTTCAGACCTGATCACCTTGATCATCATCATCTTGTTGACTCTGGACCACCTGTGAAAAATCAATCAATGTTAATAAATCATTAAAAAGTTGTGTTTTTTCTCCGTCAGTTAAAACAACTTTGAGTTTAAAGATTCATTTGGAACCAAAGTGTCGTCAATAAAGAAGCTTCAGGTTTAGAAACATGTTGATCTTCTGATGATGAAGATGAAGATGAAGATGAAGATGATGAAGATGAAGATGAAGATGAAGATGAAGATGAAGATGATGATGAAGATGAAGATGATGATGAAGATGATGAAGATGAAGATGAAGATGAAGATGAAGATGAAGATGAAGATGAAGATGAAGATGATGATGAAGATGATGAAGATGATGATGATAATGATGAAGATGAAGATGATGAAGATGATGATGATAATGATGATAATGATGATGAAGATGAAGATGAAGATGAAGATGAAGATGAAGA
>NC_141829.1:1917896-1937896 GCF_982586985.1 Callionymus lyra
ATGAAGATGAAGATGAAGATGAAGATGATGATGATGATGAAGATGAAGATGAAGATGAAGATGAAGATGAAGATGATGATGAAGATGATGATGATGATGATGATGATGATGAAGATGAAGATGAAGATGAAGATGATGATGATGATGAAGAAGATGAAGATGAAGATGAAGATGAAGATGAAGATGAAGATGATGATGATGATGATGATGATGATGATGAAGAAGATGATGATGATGATGAAGATGATGAAGATGAAGATGATGATGAAGATGAAGATGAAGATGATGAAGATGAAGATGAAGATGAAGATGAAGATGAAGATGAAGATGAAGATGAAGATGAAGATGAAGATGATGATGAAGATGAGGATGAAGATGAAGATGAAGATGATGAAGATGAAGATGAAGATAAAGATGAAGATGAAGATGAAGATGAAGATGAAGATGAAGATGAAGATGAAGATGAAGATGAAGATGAAGATGAAGATAAAGATGAAGATAACCGTAATAGTAATCAAAGCTTCTCTGGACACGTGAGGACCAGACGTCTCCTGTTCTTCCTGAGGAACGCTTGGATGAGAAGATCAGGTTCAAGCGTCTCTGGTTCTCCTCTGTGAAGCACAAACATCGGATCCTCGTCTGGTTTCATGTTCAGAAGTCATTTTAAATCTCACTCTTACTCTCGACCTCAAGGTTCATCCAGACTCACTGACCACGACTCAGATCCTGTGTCTACAGACCAGGAAACCAGATCTTCATCCTGAGGACCAGCTGATGAGATGAACCTCAGTCTTTAAAAGTGTTTTAAGAACACACTTGATTTAATGTTTCTTCAGTGTGTCGTTAGAAAACATGTTTGAGACCTAATGAAGTATATAATGATATATTAAATATATAATATATTATATATAACTATATTATATATATCATTATATACTATATATACTTTAGACAATAGAGTCACACATCACAACAACACACACACTGATGATACAATAGAGTCACACATCACAACAACACACACACACTGATGATACAATAGAGTCACACATCACAACAACACACACACTGATGATACAATAGAGTCACACATCACAACAACACACACACTGATGATACAATAGAGTCACACATCACAACAACACACACACTGATGATACAATAGAGTCACACATCACAACAACACACACACTGATGATACAATAGAGTCACACATCACAACAACACACACTGATGATACAATAGAGTCACACATCACAACAACACACCCTGATGATAAAATAGAGTCACACATCACAACAACACACACTGATGATACAATAGAGTCACACATCACAACAACACACACTGATGATACAATAGAGTCACACATCACAACAACACACACTGATGATACAATAGAGTCACACATCACAACAACACACACACTGATGATACAATAGAGTCACACATCACAACAACACACTGATGATACAATAAAGTCACACATCACAACAACACTCACACACTGATGATACAATAGAGTCACACATTAAACAACAATGAAGGATGATTAAACATGAAAGAAGAGAATTGTCATCATTATTGTGTATCTGAGAAGGACTTTCAAGGTCAGGTTTGCTCCAACAACGACTCCCTCAGTGACCTATGACCTCTGAGAGAACAGACGGCGTCGCAGACGTCAAGCTGGTCCAGAAACAATGAAGGTTCTGCTGCTCAGCACCAACACACACCTGCATACACACACCTACACACACATACACACCTACATACACACATCTACACACACATACACACCTACATACACACACCTACACACCAACACACACCTGAATACACACACCTACACACACATACACACCTACATACACACACCTACACACCAACATACACCTGAATACACACACCTACACACCAACACACACCTGCATACACACACCTACACACCAACACACACCTGCATACACACACCTACACACCAACACACACCTGCATACACACACCTACACACCAACACACACCTGAATACACACACCTACACACCAACACACACCTGAATACACACACCTACACACCAACACACACCTGAATACACACACCTACACACCAACACACACCTGAATACACACACCTACACACCAACACACACCTGAATACACACACCTACACACACACACTCACACACACCTGAATACACACACCTACACACACACACACACTCACACACACCTGAATACACACACCTACACACACTCACACACACCTGAATACACACACCTACACACACACACACACACTCACACACACCTGCATACACAAACCTACACACCTACACACACAAACACACACTCACACACACCTGAATACACACACCTACACACACACACACACACACACACACCTGCATACACACACTCACACACACACCTGAATACACACACCTACACACACACACACACACCTGCATACACACACCTACACACCAACACACACCTGCATACAAACACCTACACAATAACACACACCTGAATACACACACCTACACACACACACACACACACACACACACACACACACACACACACACACACACACACACACACACACACACACACACACACACACACACACACACACACACACCTGCATACACACACCTACACACCAACACACACCTGAATACACACACCTACACACACATACACACACTAACACACACCTGAATACACACACCTACACACACATACACAGACACACACACACCTGAATACACACACTCACACACACCTGAATACACACACCTACACACACACACACACACACCTGCATACACACACCTACACACACTTACACACTAACACACTAACACACACATACACACATACACACTAACACACACCTCCATATACACACCTACACACACTTACACACACACACAAACCTACACACCCCTACACACTCACACACCTACACACACATACACACAAACACACACCTGCATACACACCAACACACACATACACAAACACACACTTACACACACATACACACTAACACACACCTGCATACACATACCTTCACACTAACACACACTCACACACACTAACACACAACTGCATACACACACCTTCACACTAACACACACCTGCATACACACACCTACACACCAACACACACATACACAAACACACACTTACATACACACTAACACATACCTGCATACACATACCTTCACACTAACACACACTCACACACACTAACACACAACTGCATACACACACCTTCACACTAACACACACCTGCATACACACACCTACACACTAACATACACTCACACACACTAACACACAACTGCATACACACACCTTCACACTAACACACACCTGCATACACACACCTACACACTAACACACACTCACAACCACTAACACACACACATACACACATTCATACATACACTTACACACATTAATACACACACACACACATTCATACACACACACATTCATACACACACACACACACATTCATACATACACACACACATACATACACACACATACACACATTAATACACACACACACATTAATACACACACACACACATTCATACACACACACACATTCATACACACACACACACATTCATACACACACACAAATTCATACACACACACACACATTCATACACACACACACATTCATACACACACACACACACACACACACACACACACACACACACACACACACACACACACACACACACACACACACACACACACACACACACACACACACACAGAAAACTCCCCCGGCTCAGAGTGTCAGACCCTGCAGTTCAAGGACATCATAGGTTCATATTTTACAGAAGCATCAGAGACACATTCATCTTCAGCTGAACTGCAGGAAACACACGCTGACGCAGGAACACCTGGAGAAGCAGACAAAGAGAGAAGCTACACACACTATTGTGATGACAATGGTTGTGTTTATTTCTACTTTAGATAAGACAGAAGTGTGTTGATTGTGTTGAGTGTTTTGAGTGTGTCGACAAACATGATCCTAACACCTTCTGATCACTGATGGTAACAAGTATATATGTGTAGTATTGTCCAGTACTTGACTCTGGTGTTGTGATAGTGTAGTAACAAGTATATATGTGTAGTATTGTCCAGTACTTGACTCTGGTGTTGTGATAGTGTAGTAACAAGTATATATGTGTAGTATTGTCCAGTACTTGACTCTGGTGTTGTGATAGTGTAGTAACAAGTATATATGTGTAGTATTGTCCAGTACTTGACTCTGGTGTTGTGATAGTGTAGTAACAAGTATATATGTGTAGTATTGTTCAGTACTTGACTCTGGTGTTGTGAAAGTGCAGTAACAAGTATACATGTGTAGTATTGTCCAGTACTTGACTCTGGTGTTGTGATAGTGTAGTAACAAGTATATATGTGTAGTATTGTCCAGTACTTGACTCTGGTGTTGTGATAGTGTAGTAACAAGTATATATGTGTAGTATTGTCCAGTACTTGACTCTGGTGTTGTGATAGTGTAGTAACAAGTATATATGTGTAGTATTGTCCAGTACTTGACTCTGGTGTTGTGATAGTGTAGTAACAAGTATATATGTGTAGTATTGTCCAGTACTTGACTCTGGTGTTGTGATAGTGTAGTAACAAGTATATATGTGTAGTATTGTCCAGTACTTGACTCTGGTGTTGTGATAGTGTAGTAACAAGTATATATGTGCAGTATTGTCCAGTACTTGACTCTGGTGTTGTGATAGTGTAGTAACAAGTATATATATGTAGTATTGTCCAGTACTTGACTCTGGTGTTGTGATAGTGTAGTAACAACTACATATATGTAGTATTATCCAGTACTTGACTCTGGTGTTGTGATAGTGTAGTAACAAGTATATATATGTAGTATTGTCCAGTACTTGACTCTGGTGTTGTGATAGTGTAGTAACAACTACATATATGTAGTATTGTCCAGTACTTGACTCTGGTGTTGTGATAGTGTAGTAACAACTACATAAATGTAGTATTATCCAGTACTTGACTCTGGTGTTGTGATAGTGTAGTAACAAGTATATATGTGTAGTATTGTCCAGTACTTGACTCTGGTGTTGTGATAGTGTAGTAACAAGTATATATATGTAGTATTGTCCAGTACTTGACTCTGGTGTTGTGATAGTGTAGTAACAACTACATATATGTAGTATTATCCAGTACTTGACTCTGGTGTTGTGATAGTGTAGTAACAAGTATATATGTGTAGTATTGTCCAGTACTTGACTCTGGTGTTGTGATAGTGTAGTAACAAGTATATATGTGTAGTATTGTCCAGTACTTGACTCTGGTGTTGTGATAGTGTAGTAACAAGTATATATATGTAGTATTGTCCAGTACTTGGCTCTGGTGTTGTGATAGTGTAGTAACAAGTATGTATATGTAGTATTATCCAGTACTTGACTCTGGTGTTGTGATAGTGTAGTAACAAGTATATATATGTAGTATTGTCCAGTACTTGACTCTGGTGTTGTGATAGTGTAGTAACAAGTATGTATTTGTAGTATTGTCCAGTACTTGACTCTGGTGTTGTGATAGTGTAGTAACAAGTATGTATATGTAGTATTATCCAGTACTTGACTCTGGTGTTGTGATAGTGTAGTAACAAGTATATATGTGTAGTATTGTCCAGTACTTGACTCTGGTGTTGTGATAGTGTAGTAACAAGTATATATGTGTAGTATTGTCCAGTACTTGACTCTGGTGTTGTGATAGTGTAGTAACAAGTATATATGTGTAGTATTGTCCAGTACTTGACTCTGGTGTTGTGATAGTGTAGTAACAAGTATATATATGTAGTATTGTCCAGTACTTGACTCTGGTGTTGTGATAGTGTAGTAACAACTAAATATATGTAGTATTATCCAGTACTTGACTCTGGTGTTGTGATAGTGTAGTAACAAGTATATATGTGTAGTATTGTCCAGTACTTGACTCTGGTGTTGTGATAGTGTAGTAACAAGTATATATGTGTAGTATTGTCCAGTACTTGACTCTGGTGTTGTGATAGTGTAGTAACAAGTATATATATGTAGTATTGTCCAGTACTTGGCTCTGGTGTTGTGATAGTGTAGTAACAAGTATGTATATGTAGTATTATCCAGTACTTGACTCTGGTGTTGTGATAGTGTAGTAACAAGTATATATATGTAGTATTGTGCAGTACTTCACTCTGGTGTTGTGATAGTGTAGTAACAAGTATGTATATGTAGTATTGTCCAGTACTTGACTCTGGTGTTGTGATAGTGTAGTAACAAGTATATATGTGTAGTATTGTCCAGTACTTGGCTCTGGTGTTGTGATAGTGTAGTAACAAGTATATATGTGTAGTATTGTTGTGATAGTGTAGTAACAAGTATATATGTGTAGTATTGTTGTGATAGTGTAGTAACAAGTATATATGTGTAGTATTGTCCAGTACTTGACTCTGGTGTTGTGATAGTGTAGTAACAAGTATATATGTGTAGTATTGTCCAGTACTTGACTCTGGTGTTGTGATAGTGTAGTAACAAGTATATATATGTAGTATTGTCCAGTACTTGACTCTGGTGTTGTGATAGTGTAGTAACAAGTATATATATGTAGTATTGTCCAGTACTTGACTCTGGTGTTGTGATAGTGTAGTAACAACTACATATATGTAGTATTGTCCAGTACTTGACTCTGGTGTTGTGATAGTGTAGTAACAAGTATGTATATTTAGTATTGTCCAGTACTTGACTCTGGTGTTGTGATAGTGTAGTAACAACTACATATATGTAGTATTATCCAGTACTTGACTCTGGTGTTGTGATAGTGTAGTAACAAGTATATATGTGTAGTATTGTCCAGTACTTGACTCTGGTGTTGTGATAGTGTAGTAACAAGTATATATATGTAGTATTGTCCAGTACGTGACTCTGGTGTTGTGATAGTGTAGTAACAAGTATATATATGTAGTATTGTCCAGTACTTGACTCTGGTGTTGTGATAGTGTAGTAACAACTACATATATGTAGTATTGTCCAGTACTTGACTCTGGTGTTGTGATAGTGTAGTAACAAGTATGTATATGTAGTATTGTCCAGTACTTGACTCTGGTGTTGTGATAGTGTAGTAACAACTACATATATGTAGTATTATCCAGTACTTGACTCTGGTGTTGTGATAGTGTAGTAACAACTACATATATGTAGTATTATCCAGTACTTGACTCTGGTGTTGTGATAGTGTAGTAACAAGTATATATGTGTAGTATTATCCAGTACTTGACTCTGGTGTTGTGATAGTGTAGTAACAAGTATATATGTGTAGTATTGTCCAGTACTTGACTCTGGTGTTGTGATAGTGTAGTAACAAGTATATATGTGTAGTATTGTCCAGTACTTGACTCTGGTGTTGTGATAGTGTAGTAACAAGTATATATATGTAGTATTGTCCAGTACTTGACTCTGGTGTTGTGATAGTGTAGTAACAAGTATATATATGTAGTATTGTCCAGTACTTGACTCTGGTGTTGTGATAGTGTAGTAACAACTACATATATGTAGTATTGTCCAGTACTTGACTCTGGTGTTGTGATAGTGTAGTAACAAGTATGTATATTTAGTATTGTCCAGTACTTGACTCTGGTGTTGTGATAGTGTAGTAACAACTACATATATGTAGTATTATCCAGTACTTGACTCTGGTGTTGTGATAGTGTAGTAACAAGTATATATGTGTAGTATTGTCCAGTACTTGACTCTGGTGTTGTGATAGTGTAGTAACAAGTATATATATGTAGTATTGTCCAGTACTTGACTCTGGTGTTGTGATAGTGTAGTAACAAGTATATATATGTAGTATTGTCCAGTACTTGACTCTGGTGTTGTGATAGTGTAGTAACAACTACATATATGTAGTATTGTCCAGTACTTGACTCTGGTGTTGTGATAGTGTAGTAACAAGTATGTATATGTAGTATTGTCCAGTACTTGACTCTGGTGTTGTGATAGTGTAGTAACAACTACATATATGTAGTATTATCCAGTACTTGACTCTGGTGTTGTGATAGTGTAGTAACAACTACATATATGTAGTATTATCCAGTACTTGACTCTGGTGTTGTGATAGTGTAGTAACAAGTATATATGTGTAGTATTATCCAGTACTTGACTCTGGTGTTGTGATAGTGTAGTAACAAGTATATATGTGTAGTATTGTCCAGTACTTGACTCTGGTGTTGTGATAGTGTAGTAACAAGTATGTATATGTAGTATTGTCCAGTACTTGACTCTGGTGTTGTGATAGTGTAGTAACAACTACATATATGTAGTATTATCCAGTACTTGACTCTGTTGTTGTGATAGTGTAGTAACAAGTATATATATGTAGTATTGTCCAGTACTTGACTCTGGTGTTGTGATAGTGTAGTAACAACTACATATATGTAGTATTGTCCAGTACTTGACTCTGGTGTTGTGATAGTGTAGTAACAAGTATGTATATGTAGTATTGTCCAGTACTTGACTCTGGTGTTGTGATAGTGTAGTAACAACTACATATATGTAGTATTATCCAGTACTTGACTCTGGTGTTGTGATAGTGTAGTAACAAGTATATATGTGTAGTATTGTCCAGTACTTGACTCTGGTGTTGTGATAGTGTAGTAACAAGTATATATGTGTAGTATTGTCCAGTACTTGACTCTGGTGTTGTGATAGTGTAGTAACAAGTATATATGTGTAGTATTGTCCAGTACTTGGCTCTGGTGTTGTGATAGTGTAGTAACAAGTATATATGTGTAGTATTGTTGTGATAGTGTAGTAACAAGTATATATGTGTAGTATTGTTGTGATAGTGTAGTAACAAGTATATATGTGTAGTATTGTTGTGATAGTGTAGTAACAAGTATATATGTGTAGTATTGTTGTGATAGTGTAGTAACAAGTATATGTGTAGTATTGTCCAGTACTTGACTCTGGTGTTGTGATAGTGTAGTAACAAGTATATATGTGTAGTATTGTCCAGTACTTGACTCTGGTGTTGTGATAGTGTAGTAACAAGTATATATGTGTAGTATTGTCCAGTACTTGACTCTGGTGTTGTGATAGTGTAGTAACAAGTATATATGTGTAGTATTGTCCAGTACTTGACTCTGGTGTTGTGATAGTGTAGTAACAAGTACATATGTGTAGTATTGTCCAGTACTTGACTCTGGTGTTGTAGTATTTTCAGACCACATGACTCTTGATGAAGTCGTAACTACTTTCATTTGTTTTCAAACCAAAATATGTCCAAACATCAGCTTTAAAAGCTGCTGGACTCACTGTATCCTCTCGTCCTCAGTCATCATTCTTCCTTCAGCAGTGGAGGACGTAACGACTGCTGCCATCTAGAGGCTGGAAGTTAAATTGAAACACAAACATTAACAAACACTGTGAATATTTGCATGTTAATGGTAAATTAAATAAAATAAAACAAAACATTGAATAATTTTCTTGAACATTTTTTTGTTTAAATATAAACATTTAAAAAAGACAAACATGTTGAACATCAAGAGGTGAAAAGACTGAAAAGTTTCAACAGAACTAACAACAGCATCAAACACGGGTGAGATATTTTGTCCGAGGAAACTCAGCCAGAGACGCAGAGACTTGAGGTGACGGATGGAAACGAAGGAAAACGTGGACGAAGTACACAACAGTTATTTATAGAGCACGTCATTTAAGATTGTGAGTCTGTGTGCGACACACTTCGTTGTGCGTCTGCATTTGTGTCCATCATGGTTCACTATCTACGGCCGATCCGTCGCTGCTGACGTGGCCCTGAAACACACACGTTACCAAGATTGAATCAGTGCCGCAGCAGAAGTGGATTAGAAACACACGCGTGTTCACATGTAAAGTACGTCATGTTGTAAATATGTCAAATATACACTAATATAGAAACACACGCGTGTTCACATGTAAAGTACGTCATGTTGCAAATATGTCAAATATACACTAATATATAAACACACGCGTGTTCACATGTAAAGTACGTCATGTTGTAAATATGTCAAATATACACTAATATAGAAACACACGCGTGTTCACATGTAAAGTACGTCATGTTGCAAATATGTCAAATATTCACTAATATATAAACACACGCGTGTTCACATGTAAAGTACGTCATGTTGCAAATATGTCAAATATACACTAATATATAAACACACGCGTGTTCACATGTAAAGTACGTCATGTTGCAAATATGTCAAATATACACTAATATATAAACACACGCGTGTTCACATGTAAAGTACGTCATGTTGCAAATATGTCAAATATACACTAATATATAAACACACGCGTGTTCACATGTAAAGTACGTCATGTTGTAAATATGTCAAATATACACTAATATATAAACACACGCGTGTTCACATGTAAAGTACGTCATGTTGCAAATATGTAAAATATACACTAATATATAAACACACGCGTGTTCACATGTAAAGTACGTCATGTTGTAAATATGTCAAATATACACTAATATATAAACACACGCGTGTTCACATGTAAAGTACGTCATGTTGCAAATATGTAAAATATACACTAATATATAAACACACGCGTGTTCACATGTAAAGTACGTCATGTTGTAAATATGTCAAATATACACTAATATATAAACACACGCGTGTTCACATGTAAAGTACGTCATGTTGCAAATATGTCAAATATTCACTAATATATAAACACACGCGTGTTCACATGTAAAGTACGTCATGTTGCAAATATGTAAAATATACACTAATATATAAACACACGCGTGTTCACATGTAAAGTACGTCATGTTGTAAATATGTCAAATATACACTAATATATAAACACACGCGTGTTCACATGTAAAGTACGTCATGTTGCAAATATGTCAAATATTCACTAATATATAAACACACGCGTGTTCACATGTAAAGTACGTCATGTTGCAAATATGTAAAATATACACTAATATATAAACACACGCGTGTTCACATGTAAAGTACGTCATGTTGTAAATATGTCAAATATACACTAATATATAAACACACGCGTGTTCACATGTAAAGTACGTCATGTTGCAAATATGTCAAATATTCACTAATATATAAACACACGCGTGTTCACATGTAAAGTACGTCATGTTGTAAATATGTCAAATATACACTAATATAGAAACACACGCGTGTTCACATGTAAAGTACGTCATGTTGTAAATATGTCAAATATTCACTAATATATAAACACACGCGTGTTCACATGTAAAGTACGTCATGTTGTAAAAATGTCAAATATACACTAATATAGAAACACACGCGTGTTCACATGTAAAGTACGTCATGTTGCAAATATGTCAAATATACACTAATATAGAAACACACGCGTGTTCACATGTAAAGTACGTCATGTTGCAAATATGTCAAATATACACTAATATATAAACACACGCGTGTTCACATGTAAAGTACGTCATGTTGCAAATATGTCAAATATTCACTAATATATAAACACACGCGTGTTCACATGTAAAGTACGTCATGTTGTAAATATGTCAAATATACACTAATATAGAAACACACGCGTGTTCACATGTAAAGTACGTCATGTTGCAAATATGTCAAATATTCACTAATATATAAACACACGCGTGTTCACATTTAAAGTACGTCATGTTGTAAATATGTCAAATATACACTAATATAGAAACACACGCGTGTTCACATGTAAAGTACGTCATGTTGCAAATATGTCAAATATACACTAATATAGAAACACACGCGTGTTCACATGTAAAGTACGTCATGTTGCAAATATGTCAAATATACACTAATATAGAAACACACGCGTGTTCACATGTAAAGTACGTCATGTTGCAAATATGTCAAATATACACTAATATAGAAACACACGCGTGTTCACATGTAAAGTACGTCATGTTGCAAATATGTCAAATATACACTAATATATAAACACACGCGTGTTCACATGTAAAGTACGTCATGTTGTAAATATGTCAAATATACACTAATATAGAAACACACGCGTGTTCACATGTAAAGTACGTCATGTTGTAAATATGTCAAATATACACTAATATAGAAACACACGCGTGTTCACATGTAAAGTACGTCATGTTGTAAATATGTCAAATATACACTAATATATAAACACACGCGTGTTCACATGTAAAGTACGTCATGTTGTAAATATGTCAAATATACACTAATATAGAAACACACGCGTGTTCACATGTAAAGTACGTCATGTTGCAAATATGTCAAATATACACTAATATAGAAACACACGCGTGTTCACATGTAAAGTACGTCATGTTGTAAATATGTCAAATATACACTTATATAGAAACACACGCGTGTTCACATGTAAAGTACGTTATGTTGTAAATATGTCAAATATACACTAATATATATACACACGCGTGTTCACATGTAAAGTACGTCATGTTGTAAATATGTCAAATATACACTAATATAGAAACACACGCGTGTTCACATGTAAAGTACGTCATGTTGTAAATATGTCAAATATACACTAATATATAAACACACGCGTGTTCACATGTAAAGTACGTCATGTTGTAAATATGTCAAATATACACTAATATAGAAACACACGCGTGTTCACATGTAAAGTACGTCATGTTGCAAATATGTCAAATATACACTAATATATAAACACACGCGTGTTCACATGTAAAGTACGTCATGTTGTAAATATGTCAAATATACACTAATATATAAACACACGCGTGTTCACATGTAAAGTACGTCATGTTGTAAATATGTCAAATATACACTAATATATAAACACACGCGTGTTCACATGTAAAGTACGTCATGTTGTAAATATGTCAAATATTCACTAATATATAAACACACGCGTGTTCACATGTAAAGTACGTCATGTTGTAAATATGTCAAATATACACTAATATATAAACACACGCGTGTTCACATGTAATGTACGTCATGTTGTAAATATGTCAAATATACACTAATATAGAAACACACGCGTGTTCACATGTAAAGTACGTCATGTTGTAAATATGTCAAATATTCACTAATATATAAACACACGCGTGTTCACATGTAAAGTACGTCATGTTGTAAATATGTCAAATATACACTAATATATAAACACACGCGTGTTCACATGTAAAGTACGTCATGTTGTAAATATGTCAAATATACACTAATATAGAAACACACGCGTGTTCACATGTAAAGTACATCATGTTGCAAATATGTCAAATATACACTAATATAGAAACACACGCGTGTTCACATGTAAAGTACGTCATGTTGCAAATATGTCAAATATACACTAATATAGAAACACACGCGTGTTCACATGTAAAGTACGTCATGTTGCAAATATGTCAAATATACACTAATATATAAACACACGCGTGTTCACATGTAAAGTACGTCATGTTGTAAATATGTCAAATATACACTAATATAGAAACACACGCGTGTTCACATGTAAAGTACGTCATGTTGTAAATATGTCAAATATACACTAATATAGAAACACACGCGTGTTCACATGTAAATTACGTCATGTTGTAAATATGTCAAATATACACTAATATATAAACACACGCGTGTTCACATGTAAAGTACGTCATGTTGTAAATATGTCAAATATACACTAATATAGAAACACACGCGTGTTCACATGTAAAGTACGTCATGTTGCAAATATGTCAAATATACACTAATATAGAAACACACGCGTGTTCACATGTAAAGTACGTCATGTTGTAAATATGTCAAATATACACTAATATAGAAACACACGCGTGTTCACATGTAAAGTACGTCATGTTGTAAATATGTCAAATATACACTAATATATAAACACACGCGTGTTCACATGTAAAGTACGTCATGTTGTAAATATGTCAAATATACACTAATATATAAACACACGCGTGTTCACATGTAAAGTACGTCATGTTGTAAATATGTCAAATATACACTAATATATAAACACACGCGTGTTCACATGTAAAGTACGTCATGTTGTAAATATGTCAAATATACACTAATATATAAACACACGCGTGTTCACATGTAAAGTACGTCATGTTGTAAATATGTCAAATATACACTAATATATAAACACACGCGTGTTCACATGTAAAGTACGTCATGTTGTAAATATGTCAAATATACACTAATATATAAACACACGCGTGTTCACATGTAAAGTACGTCATGTTGCAAATATGTCAAATATACACTAATATAGAAACACACGCGTGTTCACATGTAAAGTACGTCATGTTGTAAATATGTCAAATATACACTAATATATAAACACACGCGTGTTCACATGTAAAGTACGTCATGTTTTAAATATGTCAAATATACACTAATATATAAACACACGCGTGTTCACATGTAAAGTACGACATGTTTCAAATAAGTCAAATATTCACTAATATATAAACACACGCGTGTTCACATGTAAAGTACGTCATGTTGTAAATATGTCAAATATACACTAATATAGAAACACACACGTGTTCACATGTAAAGTACGTCATGTTGCAAATATGTCAAATATTCACTAATATATAAACACACGCGTGTTCACATGTAAAGTACGTCATGTTGTAAATATGTCAAATATACACTAATATATAAACACACGCGTGTTCACATGTAAAGTACGTCATGTTGTAAATATGTCAAATATACACTCATATAGAAACACACGCGTGTTCACATGTAAAGTACGTCATGTTGTAAATATGTCAAATATTCACTAATATATAAACACACACGTGTTCACATGTAAAGTACGTCATGTTGTAAATATGTCAAATATACACTAATATAGAAACACACGCGTGTTCACATGTAAAGTACGTCATGTTGTAAATATGTCAAATATTCACTAATATATAAACACACGCGTGTTCACATGTAAAGTACGTCATGTTGTAAATATGTCAAATATACACTAATATAGAAACACACGCGTGTTCACATGTAAAGTACGTCATGTTGCAAATATGTCAAATATTCACTAATATATAAACACACGCGTGTTCACATGTAAAGTACGTCATGTTGTAAATATGTCAAATATACACTAATATAGAAACACACGCGTGTTCACATGTAAAGTACGTCATGTTGTAAATATGTCAAATATACACTTATATAGAAACACACGCGTGTTCACATGAAAAGTAAGTCATGTTGTAAATATGTCAAATATACACTAATATATAAACACACGCGTGTTCACATGTAAAGTACGTCATGTTGCAAATATGTCAAATATACACTAATATATAAACACACGCGTGTTCACATGTAAAGTACGTCATGTTGTAAATATGTCAAATATACACTAATATAGAAACACACGCGTGTTCACATGTAAAGTACGTCATGTTGTAAATATGTCAAATATTCACTAATATATAAACACACGCGTGTTCACATGTAAAGTACGTCATGTTGCAAATATGTCAAATATACATTAATATATAAACACACGCGTGTTCACATGTAAAGTACGTCATGTTGCAAATATGTCAAATATACACTAATATATAAACACACGCGTGTTCACATGTAAAGTACGTCATGTTGCAAATATGTCAAATATACACTAATATATAAACACACGCGTGTTCACATGTAAAGTACGTCATGTTGTAAATATGTCAAATATACACTAATATATAAACACACGCGTGTTCACATGTAAAGTACGTCATGTTGCAAATACGTCAAATATACACTAATATATAAACACACGCGTGTTCACATGTAAAGTACGTCATGTTGCAAATACGTCAAACATACACTAATATATAAACACACGCGTGTTCACATGTAAAGTACGTCATGTTGTAAATATGTCAAATATTCACTAATATATAAACACACGCGTGTTCACATGTAAAGTACGTCATGTTGTAAATATGTCAAATATACACTAATATATATACACACGCGTGTTCACATGTAAAGTACGTCATGTTGCAAATATGTCAAATATACACTAATATATAAACACACGCGTGTTCACATGTAAAGTACGTCATGTTGCAAATATGTCAAATATACACTAATATATAAACACACGCGTGTTCACATGTAAAGTACGTCATGTTGCAAATATGTCAAATATACACTAATATAGAAACACACGCGTGTTCACATGTAAAGTACGTCATGTTGCAAATATGTCAAATATTCACTAATATATAAACACACGCGTGTTCACATGTAAAGTACGTCATGTTGCAAATATGTCAAATATACACTAATATATAAACACACGCGTGTTCACATGTAAAGTACGTCATGTTGCAAATATGTCAAATATTCACTAATATATAAACACACGCGTGTTCACATGTAAAGTACGTCATGTTGCAAATATGTCAAATATACACTAATATAGAAACACACGCGTGTTCACATGTAAAGTACGTCATGTTGTAAATATGTCAAATATACACTAATATAGAAACACACGCGTGTTCACATGTAAAGTACGTCATGTTGCAAATATGTCAAATATACACTAATATAGAAACACACGCGTGTTCACATGTAAAGTACGTCATGTTGTAAATATGTCAAATATACACTTATATAGAAACACACGCGTGTTCACATGTAAAGTACGTTATGTTGTAAATATGTCAAATATACACTAATATATATACACACGCGTGTTCACATGTAAAGTACGTCATGTTGTAAATATGTCAAATATACACTAATATAGAAACACACGCGTGTTCACATGTAAAGTACGTCATGTTGTAAATATGTCAAATATACACTAATATATAAACACACGCGTGTTCACATGTAAAGTACGTCATGTTGTAAATATGTCAAATATACACTAATATAGAAACACACGCGTGTTCACATGTAAAGTACGTCATGTTGCAAATATGTCAAATATACACTAATATATAAACACACGCGTGTTCACATGTAAAGTACGTCATGTTGTAAATATGTCAAATATACACTAATATATAAACACACGCGTGTTCACATGTAAAGTACGTCATGTTGTAAATATGTCAAATATACACTAATATATAAACACACGCGTGTTCACATGTAAAGTACGTCATGTTGTAAATATGTCAAATATTCACTAATATATAAACACACGCGTGTTCACATGTAAAGTACGTCATGTTGTAAATATGTCAAATATACACTAATATATAAACACACGCGTGTTCACATGTAATGTACGTCATGTTGTAAATATGTCAAATATACACTAATATAGAAACACACGCGTGTTCACATGTAAAGTACGTCATGTTGTAAATATGTCAAATATTCACTAATATATAAACACACGCGTGTTCACATGTAAAGTACGTCATGTTGTAAATATGTCAAATATACACTAATATATAAACACACGCGTGTTCACATG
This sequence comes from Callionymus lyra, assembly GCF_982586985.1. NCBI lineage: Eukaryota > Metazoa > Chordata > Actinopteri > Syngnathiformes > Callionymidae > Callionymus > Callionymus lyra. The sequence goes on from NC_141829.1 coordinate 1,935,430, forward strand.
TAAAGTACGTCATGTTGTAAATATGTCAAATATACACTAATATAGAAACACACGCGTGTTCACATGTAAAGTACATCATGTTGCAAATATGTCAAATATACACTAATATAGAAACACACGCGTGTTCACATGTAAAGTACGTCATGTTGCAAATATGTCAAATATACACTAATATAGAAACACACGCGTGTTCACATGTAAAGTACGTCATGTTGCAAATATGTCAAATATACACTAATATATAAACACACGCGTGTTCACATGTAAAGTACGTCATGTTGTAAATATGTCAAATATACACTAATATAGAAACACACGCGTGTTCACATGTAAAGTACGTCATGTTGTAAATATGTCAAATATACACTAATATAGAAACACACGCGTGTTCACATGTAAATTACGTCATGTTGTAAATATGTCAAATATACACTAATATATAAACACACGCGTGTTCACATGTAAAGTACGTCATGTTGTAAATATGTCAAATATACACTAATATAGAAACACACGCGTGTTCACATGTAAAGTACGTCATGTTGCAAATATGTCAAATATACACTAATATAGAAACACACGCGTGTTCACATGTAAAGTACGTCATGTTGTAAATATGTCAAATATACACTAATATAGAAACACACGCGTGTTCACATGTAAAGTACGTCATGTTGTAAATATGTCAAATATACACTAATATATAAACACACGCGTGTTCACATGTAAAGTACGTCATGTTGTAAATATGTCAAATATACACTAATATATAAACACACGCGTGTTCACATGTAAAGTACGTCATGTTGTAAATATGTCAAATATACACTAATATATAAACACACGCGTGTTCACATGTAAAGTACGTCATGTTGTAAATATGTCAAATATACACTAATATATAAACACACGCGTGTTCACATGTAAAGTACGTCATGTTGTAAATATGTCAAATATACACTAATATATAAACACACGCGTGTTCACATGTAAAGTACGTCATGTTGTAAATATGTCAAATATACACTAATATATAAACACACGCGTGTTCACATGTAAAGTACGTCATGTTGCAAATATGTCAAATATACACTAATATAGAAACACACGCGTGTTCACATGTAAAGTACGTCATGTTGTAAATATGTCAAATATACACTAATATATAAACACACGCGTGTTCACATGTAAAGTACGTCATGTTTTAAATATGTCAAATATACACTAATATATAAACACACGCGTGTTCACATGTAAAGTACGACATGTTTCAAATAAGTCAAATATTCACTAATATATAAACACACGCGTGTTCACATGTAAAGTACGTCATGTTGTAAATATGTCAAATATACACTAATATAGAAACACACACGTGTTCACATGTAAAGTACGTCATGTTGCAAATATGTCAAATATTCACTAATATATAAACACACGCGTGTTCACATGTAAAGTACGTCATGTTGTAAATATGTCAAATATACACTAATATATAAACACACGCGTGTTCACATGTAAAGTACGTCATGTTGTAAATATGTCAAATATACACTCATATAGAAACACACGCGTGTTCACATGTAAAGTACGTCATGTTGTAAATATGTCAAATATTCACTAATATATAAACACACACGTGTTCACATGTAAAGTACGTCATGTTGTAAATATGTCAAATATACACTAATATAGAAACACACGCGTGTTCACATGTAAAGTACGTCATGTTGTAAATATGTCAAATATTCACTAATATATAAACACACGCGTGTTCACATGTAAAGTACGTCATGTTGTAAATATGTCAAATATACACTAATATAGAAACACACGCGTGTTCACATGTAAAGTACGTCATGTTGCAAATATGTCAAATATTCACTAATATATAAACACACGCGTGTTCACATGTAAAGTACGTCATGTTGTAAATATGTCAAATATACACTAATATAGAAACACACGCGTGTTCACATGTAAAGTACGTCATGTTGTAAATATGTCAAATATACACTTATATAGAAACACACGCGTGTTCACATGAAAAGTAAGTCATGTTGTAAATATGTCAAATATACACTAATATATAAACACACGCGTGTTCACATGTAAAGTACGTCATGTTGCAAATATGTCAAATATACACTAATATATAAACACACGCGTGTTCACATGTAAAGTACGTCATGTTGTAAATATGTCAAATATACACTAATATAGAAACACACGCGTGTTCACATGTAAAGTACGTCATGTTGTAAATATGTCAAATATTCACTAATATATAAACACACGCGTGTTCACATGTAAAGTACGTCATGTTGCAAATATGTCAAATATACATTAATATATAAACACACGCGTGTTCACATGTAAAGTACGTCATGTTGCAAATATGTCAAATATACACTAATATATAAACACACGCGTGTTCACATGTAAAGTACGTCATGTTGCAAATATG
>NC_141829.1:1945396-1947896 GCF_982586985.1 Callionymus lyra
GTGTGGAGATGTTCACACACACACTTAAAATACACACTTTAAAGGATCAACACAACACTGAGACAAACACAAGAGTCTCAGAGAATCAAGGAAAAGCTCAAATAAAAGTGTCTTGAGATGTTTCTTGAAGGAGTCAGTAGATCATCAAACACAGATGTTTCTTGAAGGAGTCAGTAGATCATCAAACACACATGTTTCTTGAAGGAGTCAGTAGATCATCAAACACACATGTTTCTTGAAGGAGTCAGTAGATCATCAAACACAGATGTTTCTTGAAGGAGTCAGTAGATCATCAAACACAGATGTTTCTTGAAGGAGTCAGTAGATCATCAAACACAGATGTTTCTTGAAGGAGTCAGTAGATCATCAAACACACATGTTTCTTGAAGGAGTCAGTAGATCATCAAACACACATGTTTCTTGAAGGAGTCAGTAGATCATCAAACACAGAGATGTTTCTTGAAGAAGTCAGTAGATCATCAAACACAGAGATGTTTCTTGAAGGAGTCAGTAGATCATCAAACACAGATGTTTCTTGAAGGAGTCAGTAGATCATCAAACACAGATGTTTCTTGAAGGAGTCAGTAGATCATCAAACACACATGTTTCTTGAAGGAGTCAGTAGATCATCAAACACACATGTTTCTTGAAGGAGTCAGTAGATCATCAAACACAGATGTTTCTTGAAGGAGTCAGTAGATCATCAAACACAGAGATATTTCTTGAAGGAGTCAGTAGATCATCAAACACAGAGATGTTTCTTGAAGGATTCAGTAGATCATCAAACACACATGTTTCTTGAAGGAGTCAGTAGATCATCAAACACAGATGTTTCTTGAAGGAGTCAGTAGATCATCAAACACAGATGTTTCTTGAAGGAGTCAGTAGATCATCAAACACAGATGTTTCTTGAAGGAGTCAGTAGATCATCAAACACAGTTGTTTCTTGAAGGAGTCAGTAGATCATCAAACACAGATGTTTCTTGAAGGAGTCAGTAGATCATCAAACACAGATGTTTCTTAAAGGAGTCAGTAGATCATCAAACACAGATGTTTCTTGAAGGAGTCAGTAGATCATCAAACACAGATGTTTCTTGAAGGAGTCAGTAGATCATCAAACACACAGATGTTTCTTGAAGGAGTCAGTAGATCATCAAACACAGAGATGGTTCCAAAGCTTAGGAGCAACAGTCTGGAAGGATTTCTCTCCTCTGGTCCTGAAGTTCAGGAACCATCAGTAGATTCTGATCCACAGACCTCAGAGCCCGAGCTGGGGTGTAAGTCTGGATCAGATCACTGATGGAAGGTCTGACCATGAATAGATCTGAAAGTAAGATCCAGAATTTTAAAATGATCCTGAAAGAAACTGGCAGCCAGTGAAGAGTTTGAAGGAGAAATGTGAGTTCTTCTACTAGAGCGGCTCAGAAGAGCTTTGTATGAACTGCAGGCGAGAAGATCCTTCTTGTTCAGACACAGTATAAACTGTGACAATAGTGTAAACGACACAAACACATGTTCTTGAGTCTTTGTGTGGAAGATTGTGAAGCTTTTATTTTGAAAAACATCTGGTTTGAATGAATCTACCTGCTGCTTGTGATCATGGAGAACACAGTGACAGACTTGATCACACTTATCTTATCTTAAACAGTGATGCTCATCATGACGTAAAGTTCCTCCAGGAGAACATTTGAGCTTCAGCATCAACATCTTTCAACATTTCGTCTCAGATCCTGAAGAAAAACACGTTCATCTTCCAACTCCTTCCTGGCGACTCCGAAGAACATTCATGGACTCATGAGAACGAACTGTTGATCACCACAAGAGAAGATTTCGACAAAACTCAACTTAATTGATTTTGATTCATGCGTGTTTAAAAACCTCATCCCAGAATGCATTGCGGCACAAAACAAAGGACTGACTCATGTTTTATGGATTTTTCTTCCTGTGTTTCCAGATCCAAGGCCTGGAACTGTCAGGAGGAGATTTTCATCTCCGTGAAGAGACTCATTTGAGTTTGTTTGAGTCGGTTCTTGTGGGTCAGAGGTCAGATGCTGCAGCACAGTTGTCAGCGGTCGCTTCGGGGCGCGGCGAGAGTCGAGAGAACATACAGCCTTGACTAGAAGGTTCCCTGGTTGAGTGAACGGTAACTATTTACACCAGCATTAATCATTACGTTTTAAACCACGTCACTTCTTCCATCTGTCATTTATTTATTCATTTTATTATTATTTATTTTATATTATTCATTCATTCTCTCTCTTGGATAATCAATAACTTACCATGAACATAGTTGTGTCTGAAACAGTTTTTACTTCAGAGCGGAAATTGGACGTTGGTGAGAAGGTTCTGTGTTAAACTCTCCTTGCAAGTAACATTTCCGTGATTCGATCCTGATCCTGATCCTGATCCTGATCCTGATCCTGATCCTGATCCTGATCCTGATCCTGATCCTGATCCTGATCCTGATCCTGATCCTGATCCTGATCCTGATCCTGATCCT
>NC_141829.1:1955396-1957896 GCF_982586985.1 Callionymus lyra
ATAAACAAAATAATGGATAAATAAACAAAAGAATGAATGAATGAATAAACAAATGAATGAATAAATAAACACAATAATGAATGAATAAATAAACAAATGAATGAATAAACAAAATAATGGATAAATAAACAAAAGAATGAATGAATGAATAAATAAATAATGATTCATCTCTTGCTCCAGAACCTTCACATGTTTATTTAATTAACATTCACAACAATTAAAAACATATTATTATAAACTTTGCTTTAATTTACCTGCGATTTCACTCACGTCTGGTTCTGCTGAGGTTTCTTTCAAATTCTCGTTCACTTACTCTTATTATATATCAGTGTCACCAGAATATTGAATGAACTTTTAGATTGTATTACATTTATTATTAATATAAACATTTAAATGATTCATTCAATAATTAAGGTGTTTTGTGTTTGAATATTTCTTTAATATATATATTATTTTAATCGAATATTTTAATATTATTATTTGTTTTTACACAAACAGTTTGATGTTCCAATCATTACAAAATATATTATAATTCAATATTATAATTCAATATGCAAATGTTGGTAAAATAGTGTCACCAGATTATTATTATATAAATATTAATGAATATTAATAATGTAATGTAAAATTTTATTTTGATAAGATTTGTTTGTTTTTTCATTCAATTCTTTTCTTTTTAAAAGTTTACATTTTTTTAATTATTTTTAAACTTCAAACCTGAATAAATAACAACATAAAACACAACAATGATGACGAATCACAGAAACACTAAAGTTGTGTCGCAGATAAACATTAGTTCCTTTAGAGCTGCGGGTCAGAACCAGAACCACATCCGTCTGGACTCAAGGACCTGGAGCCACAGCTTCAGTCCACAATAGAATTAGCATAGACTCCTTAATGGATCCTACACTACATGCAGGGAATTATGGGATGTTTGGGAATCTTGAGTGGATTGTTGGGAACGTCTGTGTTTTCGTCTCTTTTGAGCTTTTTTACCGACAGAGACTCAGAGGTTTGTTCGTCCGTAACTGAATGTTATTTTTAAATAAAGTTGTATACAAAATGTATGTTTTTATCTCAAGTTCAACTAGAGTGTGTATGTGTTTAAAAGTGTGTATGGGTTTAAAAGTGTGTATGTGTGTTAAAGTGTGTATGTGTTTAAAAGTGTGTATGTGTGTTAAAGTGTGTATGTGTTTAAAAGTGTGTATGTGTGTTAAAGTGTGTATGTGTTTAAAAGTATGTATGGGTGTTTAAAAGTGTGTATGTGTGTTAAAGTGTGTATGTGTTTAAAAGTGTGTATGTGTTTAAAAGTGTGTATGTGTGTTAAAGTGTGTATGTGTTTAAAAGTATGTATGGGTTTAAAAGTGTGTATGTGTGTTAAAGTTTGTATGTGTTTAAAAGTGTGTATGTGTTTAAAAGTGTGTATGTGTTTAAAAGTGTGTATGGGTTTAAAAGTGTGTATGGGTTTAAAAGTGTGTATGTGTGTTAAAGTTTGTATGTGTGTTAAAGTGTGTATGTGTTTAAAAGTGTGTATGTGTGTTAAAGTGTGTATGTGTTTAAAAGTGTGTATGTGTGTTAAAGTGTGTATGTGTTTAAAAGTGTGTATGTGTTTAAAAGTGTGTATGTGTGTTAAAGGGTGTATGTGTGTTAAAGTGTGTATGTGTTTAAAAGTGTGTATGTGTTTAAAAGTGTGTATGTGTGTTAAAGTGTGTATGTGTTTAAAAGTGTGTATGTGTGTTAAAGTGTGTATGTGTTTAAAAGTGTGTATGTGTTTAAAAGTGTGTATGTGTGTTAAAGTGTGTATGTGTTTAAAAGTGTGTATGTGTTTAAAAGTGTGTATGTGTTTTTAAGTGTGTATGTGTGTTTAAAAGTGTGTACGTGTGTTTAAAAGTGTGTATGTGTGTTAAATTGTGTATGTGTGTTAAAGTTTGTATGTGTTTTTAAGTGTGTATGTGTGTTTAAAAGTGAGTATGTGTGTTAAAGTGTGTACGTGTGTTTAAAAGTGTGTACGTGTGTTTAAAAGTGTGTATGTGTGTTAAAGTGTGTATGTGTGTTAAAGTGTGTATGTGTGTTTTAAAGTGTGTACGTGTGTTTAAAAGTGTGTATGTGTGTTAAAGTGTGTATGTGTGTTTAAAGTGTGTATGTGTGTTTAAAAGTGTGTATGTGTGTTAAAGTGAGTATGTGTGTTAAAGTTTGTATGTGTTTTTAAGTGTGTATGTGTGTTTAAAAGTGAGTATGTGTGTTAAAGTGTGTACGTGTGTTTAAAAGTGTGTACGTGTGTTTAAAAGTGTGTATGTGTGTTAAAGTGTGTATGTGTGTTAAAGTGTGTATGTGTGTTTTAAAGTGTGTACGTGTGTTTAAAAGTGTGTATGTGTGTTAAAGTGTGTATGTGTGTTTAAAAGTGTGTACGTGTGTTTAAAAGTGTGTATGTGTGTTAAAGTGTGTATGTGTGTTTAAAAGTGTGTATGTGTTTAAAAGTGTGTATGTGTGTTAAAGTGTG
>NC_141829.1:1962896-2017896 GCF_982586985.1 Callionymus lyra
AATAGTTAATAGTTAAAAGGTAATAGTTAATAGTTAATAGTTAATAGTGAATAATGAATAGTGAATAATTAATAGTTCATATTTAATAGTTAATAGTTAAAAGGTAATAGTTAATAGTGAATAATGAATAGTAAATAGTTAATAGTTAATAGTTAGTAGTTAAAAGGTAATAGTTAATAGTTAATAGTGAATAGTTAATAGTTAATAGTGAATAGTTAATAGTTAATAGTTAATAGTCAATAGTCAATAGTCAATAGTTAATAGTTAATAGTTAACAGTTAATAGTTAATAGTGAATAGTTAATAGTTAATAGTTAATAGTTAATAGTTAATAGTTAAAAGGTAATAGTTAATAGTTAATAGTTAATAGTTAATAGTTAATAGTTAATAGTTAATAGTGAATAATGAATAATGAATAGTGAATAATTAATAGTTCATATTTAATAGTTAATAGTTAATAGTTAAAAGGTAATAGTTCATAGTGAATAATGAATAGTAAATAATGAATAGTTAATAGTTAATAGTTAATAGTTAGTAGTTAAAAGGTAATAGTTAATAGTTAATAGTTAATAGTGAATAGTGAATAATTAATAGTTAATAGTTAAAAGGTTCTAGTTAATAGTGAATAATGAATAGTGAATAGTGAATAGTGAATAGTGAATAGTGAATAGTGAATAGTGAATAGTTAATAGTTAATAGTTAATAGTGAATAGTTAATAGTGAATAGTGAATAGTGAATAGTGAATAGTGAATAGTTAATAGTTAATTGTTAATTGTTAATTGTTAATTGTTAACTGATAATTGTTAATAGTTAATAGTTAAAAGGTAATAGTTAATAGTTAATAGTGAATAATGAATAGTGAATAATTAATAGTTCATATTTAATAGTTAATAGTTAATAGTTAAAAGGTAATAGTTAATAGTGAATAATGAATAGTAAATAGTGAATAGTTAATAGTTAATAGTTAATAGTTAGTAGTTAAAAGGTAATAGTTAATAGTTAATAGTGAATAGTTCATAGTTAATAGTTAATAGTGAATAGTTAATAGTTAATAGTTAATAGTCAATAGTCAATAGTCAATAGTTAATAGTTAATAGTTAATAGTTAACAGTTAATAGTTAATAGTGAATAGTTAATAGTTAATAGTTAATAGTTAATTGTTAACTAATAATTGTTAATAGTTAATAGTTAAAAGGTAATAGTTAATAGTTAATAGTGAATAATGAATAGTGAATAATTAATAGTTCATATTTAATAGTTAATAGTTAAAAGGTAATAGTTCATAGTGAATAATGAATAGTAAATAATGAATAGTTAATAGTTATTAGTTAGTAGTTAAAAGGTAATAGTTAATAGTGAATAGTTAATAGTGAATAGTGAATAGTGAATAGTTAATAGTTAATAGTGAAAAGTGAAAAGTGAATTGTTAATAGTTAATAGTTAATAGTTAATAGTGAATAGTTAATAGTGAGTAGTTAATAGTTAATCCACACTAACAAAGATGAATGAATTAAAAAGATCAAACTCTTAGTCAAATAAACTTTTATTGTAGAATCAACTGAGAATCATTGAGTAGAATTTAATGATATTATATTATTTCTATTTATCAATATATTATCATATTTTCTTTTTTTAAATGATGAACTTCATCATCTGGAGGTGAATATTTGAAACAATGAACAATTAATTTATCAGATAAACAAGATATAAAATATAATATTTCAACACAAGTGACTCGAAGACAGCGAGAGTCGAGGGTTTGATCACGAAGATGAAGTGAAGTCGTGGAAAGAAACACGTTTATGATCAGAAGGAAAAGTTGAAAGAGTTTAACGACAGAAGCAGGAAATTCAATCAAAACCGTTTCTTACGTTTATTTAAACTCATGAAAAATGTTCAAAACTATGTTTGGATTTTTGTTCCGACGTGAAAATGAAAATGTTCTTTTGGTTTCTTAGAGTTTGAATCATGGATTCTGTGATCTGTTGGTCGTCACGTGTGTGTGTGTGTGTGTGTGTGTGTGTGTGTGTGTGTGTGTGTGTGTGTGTGTGTATTTACAGTGTGTGTGTGTGTGTGTGTGTGTATTTACAGTGTGTGTGTGTGTGTATTTACAGTGTGTGTGTGTGTGTGTGTGTGAGTGTGTGTGTGTGTGTGTATTTACAGTGTGTGTGTGTGTGTGTGTGTATTTACAGTGTGTGTGTGTGTGTGTGTGTGTGTGTGTGTGTGTGTGAGTGTGTGTGTGTGTGTATTTACAGTGTGTGTGTGTGTGTGTGTGAGTGTGTGTGTGTGTGTATTTACAGTGTGTGTGTGTGTGTGTGTGTGTGTGTGTATTTACAGTGTGTGTGTGTGTGTGTGTGTGTGTGAGTGTGTGTGTGTGTGTGTGTATTTACAGTGTGTGTGTGTGTGTGTGTGTGTGTGTGTGTGTGTGTGTGTGTGTGTGTGTGTGTGTGTATTTACAGTGTGTGTGTGTGTGTGTATTTACAGTGTGTGTTTGTATGTAGAAGAAATACACACTGAAGATGGTTTTGGTCCTGAATGAATAAATGATTTATCGACACAATGTGTGAAAATAAAGTTTAATAAATAAAATAAAAGATAAAAACGACAAACATAAACCAAACATCAATTGTTCAAACATTATTTATAACTTTTAATGTGTAAAATAAATTTTGATTATTTCATTCATGACTTTTTTAAACACATTTTCATAAACGTAGTTTGGTTTTATTGACAAGATGATTATTTACACGTTTTATTTTGTATTTATTTTACAAACTAATGTCATTTTATTTCATTTAAAATAATCATATGTTAGTTTTAAATACACAATAATGTATATTTTATTAAAGATTTCTTTGTTATTTAACATTTATTCATTCATTTTTGTTTATATTGTACTAATTATTTTTATTTTATTGTCATCATTTATGTTTTAATTGTTGTAACATTAACTAATGTTGGTTAGAAAATATAAACTTCTGTTAAACGAGTTTAAGTTAAATTTAAATGTTATTTTCAAAGTGTTTGTTGCTGTTGATGTTGATTTCTCTAAAGTAAATAATCAAAGTATATAATTAAAGTAAATATTAAAGTATATAATTAAAGTAAATAATAAAGTATATAATAAAGTATATAATTAAAATAAATAATTAAAGTAAATATTAAATTATATAATTAAAGTAAATATTAAAGTATATGATTCAAGTATATAATTAAAGTTAATATTAAAGTCAATATTAAAGTATATAATTAAAGTTAATATTAAAGTATATAATTAAAGTAAATATTAATGTATATAATTAAAGTAAATAATTAAAGTAAATAATTAAAGTATATAATTAAAGTATATAATTAAAGTTAATATTAAAGTAAATAATTAAAGTAAATATTAAAGTATATAATTAAAGTAAATAATAAAGTATATAATAAAGTATATAATTAAAATAAATAATTAAAGTTAATATTAAATTATATAATCAAAGTATATAATTAAAGTTAATATTAAAGTAAATAATTAAAGTAAATATTAAAGTATATAATTAAAGTAAATAATAAAGTATATAATAAAGTATATAATTAAAATAAATAATTAAAGTTAATATTAAATTATATAATTAAAGTAAATATTAAAGTATATGATTCAAGTATATAATTAAAGTTAATATTAAAGTCAATATTAAAGTATATAATTAAAGTTAATATTAAAGTATATAATTAAAGTAAATATTAATGTATATAATTAAAGTAAATAATTAAAGTAAATAATTAAAGTATATAATTAAAGTATATAATTAAAGTTAATATTAAAGTAAATAATTAAAGTAAATATTAAAGTATATAATTAAAGTATATAAGTAAGTAAGTAAGTAATATTTATTTATATAGCGCTTTTCGAGACCAGGGTCACAAAGCTAATATTAAAGTAAATAATTAAAGTAAATATTAAAGTATATAATTAAAGTAAATATTAATGTATATAATTAAAGTAAATTATTAAAGTATATAATTAAAGTAAATCATTAAAGTATATAATTAAAGTAAATATTAATGTATATAATTAAAGTAAATATTAATGTATATAATTAAAGTAAATATTAAAGTATATAATTAAAGTTAATATTAAAGTAAATAATTAAAGTTAATATTACAGTAAATGATTAAAGTAAATATTAAAGTATATAATTAAAGTAAATATTAAAGTATATAATTAAATTTAATATTAAAGTAAATAATTAAAGTAAATATTAAAGTATATAATTAAAGTAAATATTAAAGTATATAATTAAAGTTAATATTAAAGTAAATAATTAAAGTAAATATTAAAGTATATAATTAAAGTAAATATTAAAGTATATAATTAAAGTTAATATTAAAGTATATAATTAAAGTAAATATTAAAATTTATAATTGAAGTTAATATTAAAGTAAATAATTAAAGTTAATATTACAGTAAATGATTAAAGTAAATATTAAAGTAAATAATTAAAGTATATGATAATAATAATGACGAGCAGCTCTGGGATCTCGTTGATACTCAGACGATAACATCGAATCCGCGACCCTGAGTTCGAACAAGTTGAAATACTGCAGATACTTCTGTGACCTCTGACCTGCTTCTAACCGAGGGTTCCTGATCCTGCGGAGCAGCTGTTCACAGCTGGAGGTCATGAGGTCACGAGGTCATGTGACGCAGACGCTGAGGATTATTAAGAAAAGTTTTGTCACGAGATTCGTTTTTAGTTTCATTAAATATTTAATATATATAGTATTAATATATATCTTTTAATTTAAAAACAAACATATTTAAATGAAACAATCTATGAATATCCTTCCAAAAATTTATAAAAATATTTATTAATTTATAGTTTTATTTTTTTTAAAACAACAGGATTAAATAAAATAAAAAAACAGAATAAGAAACTTTTAAGGTCAGTTTTGTAAAAACAACAAATTATTTTTTTGGGGTCAAAATAAACGACTGACATAAAAAAAACACACAAAATAACAAATAAACATATATTAAAATACAAATATATGTTTTTATAGATGTATAGATAAAAAATCTGTTTAAATATAATATATTCAACGATAAAATAATAATCCAATACAAAAATAATCTTAAAAATACTATATATTATAATTTTTACTTTTTGATTTTTAACAAACGTTGACGTTTGTTTCGTTTGTTTCGTGACTTCTTTGATGGTCATGACATCATCTGTCACTCAAGCCTGATTGAAGGATGATGTCATCCAACCTTCTTGGCAGCAGAAGTTTTGTCAAAAAACCCCTAAACTTTCAAATCAGAACTTCTCACGAGATCAGCGGCTGCTCGTCCTTCTTTGATGACATCATCACTCGTCACCTCACGACCATCCACTTGATTCTCGTCGTCTCGTCTCGACCTTGAACCTCCTGAACATCTTCTCGTCACTCGTGTCGTTTCAAAGCAGTTCAGCGTCTTTGTTTCTCGGCTCAACATCTGCAGCAACATCTGCTGCTGTCGACGCCGAGCATCAAACTCACGGAAATATTATAAAATCGCGCAAATTGAGACGTTTTTGTTTTACAAGCACGAGATTTGTTTGCAGGAACAAGAGTCTTCAGATGTGGCGACGCTCGCCGATCAGAACCAGAACCTGGATCACAGATCTGGACTCAGTTCTTCAACAATCTTTGAAAATATGTGAATCATTTTTGTTCGTCGCCAAGAATTCAAAGTTGTTTTTGTGTCATTTTTCTTCACCTGGAGCAACGAAAAATTGAACGAAACCAAAATAAAGACGTGTTTGAATATTACAACAGTGTATTTTACCATCAATAGAACCTACTTACTTCCATCTTTACTTCCATCTTTACTTCCATCTTTACTTCCATCTTTACTTCCATCTTTACTTCCATCTTTACTTCCATCTTTACTTCCATCTTTACTTCCATCTTTACTTCAATCTTTACTTCAATCTTTACTTCCATCTTTACTTCCATCTTTACTTCCATCTTTACTTCCATCTTTACTTCCATCTTTACTTCCATCTTTACTTCCATCTTTACTTCCATCTTTACTTCAATCTTTACTTCAATCTTTACTTCCATCTTTACTTCCATCGTTACTTCCATCTTTACTTCCATCTTTACTTCAATCTTTACTTCCATCTTTACTTCCATCTTTACTTCAATCTTTACTTCCATCTTTACTTCCATCTTTACTTCCATCTTTACTTCCATCTTTACTTCCATCTTTACTTCCATCTTTACTTCCATCTTTACTTCAATCTTTACTTCAATCTTTACTTCCATCTTTACTTCCATCTTTACTTCCATCTTTACTTCCATCTTTACTTCCATCTTTACTTCCATCTTTACTTCCATCTTTACTTCCATCTTTACTTCAATCTTTACTTCAATCTTTACTTCCATCTTTACTTCCATCGTTACTTCCATCTTTACTTCCATCTTTACTTCAATCTTTACTTCCATCTTTACTTCCATCTTTACTTCAATCTTTACTTCCATCTTTACTTCCATCTTTACTTCCATCTTTACTTCCATCTTTACTTCCATCTTTACTTCCATCTTTACTTCAATCTTTACTTCCATCTTTACTTCCATCTTTACTTCCATCTTTACTTCCATCTTTACTTCAATCTTTACTTCCATCTTTACTTCCATCTTTACTTCCATCTTTACTTCCATCTTTACTTCAATCTTTACTTCCATCTTTACTTCCATCTTTACTTCAATCTTTACTTCCATCTTTACTTCCATCTTTACTTCCATCTTTACTTCCATCTTTACTTCCATCTTTACTTCCATCTTTACTTCCATCTTTACTTCCATCTTTACTTCCATCTTTACTTCCATCTTTACTTCAATCTTTACTTCCATCTTTACTTCCATCTTTACTTCCATCTTTACTTCCATCTTTACTTCAATCTTTACTTCCATCTTCACTTCCATCTTCACTTCCATCTTTACTTCCATCTTTACTTCCATCTTTACTTCCATCTTTACTTCCATCTTTACTTCCATCTTTACTTCCATCTTTACTTCCATCTTTACTTCCATCTTTACTTCCATCTTTACTTCAATCTTTACTTCCATCTTTACTTCCATCTTTACTTCCATCTTTACTTCCATCTTTACTTCCATCTTTACTTCCATCTTTACTTCCATCTTTACTTCCATCTTTACTTCAATCTTTACTTCCATCTTTACTTCCATCTTTACTTCAATCTTTACTTCCATCTTTACTTCCATCTTTACTTCAATCTTTACTTCCATCTTTACTTCCATCTTTACTTCCATCTTTACTTCCATCTTTACTTCCATCTTTACGTCCATCTTTACGTCCATCTTTACTTCCATCTTTACTTCCATCTTTACTTCCATCTTTACTTCCATCTTTACTTCCATCTTTACTTCCATCTTTACTTCAATCTTTACTTCCATCTTTACTTCCATCTTTACTTCCATCTTTACTTCCATCTTTACTTCCATCTTTACTTCAATCTTTACTTCAATCTTTACTTCCATCTTTACTTCAATCTTTACTTCCATCTTTACTTCCATCTTTACTTCCATCTTTACTTCCATCTTTACTTCCATCTTTACTTCCATCTTTACTTCCATCTTTACTTCCATCTTTACTTCCATCTTTACTTCCATCTTTACTTCCATCTTTACTTCCATCTTTACTTCCATCTTTACTTCCATCTTTACTTCCATCTTTACTTCAATCTTTACTTCCATCTTTACTTCCATCTTTACTTCCATCTTTACTTCCATCTTTACTTCCATCTTTACGTCCATCTTTACGTCCATCTTTACTTCCATCTTTACTTCCATCTTTACTTCCATCTTTACTTCCATCTTTACTTCCATCTTTACTTCCATCTTTACTTCCATCTTTACTTCCATCTTTACTTCCATCTTTACTTCAATCTTTACTTCCATCTTTACTTCCATCTTTACTTCAATCTTTACTTCCATCTTTACTTCCATCTTTACGTCCATCTTTACTTCCATCTTTACTTCCATCTTTACTTCCATCTTTACTTCCATCTTTACTTCCATCTTTACTTCCATCTTTACGTCCATCTTTACTTCCATCTTTACTTCCATCTTTACTTCCATCTTTACTTCCATCTTTACTTCCATCTTTACGTCCATCTTTACTTCCATCTTTACTTCCATCTTTACTTCCATCTTTACTTCCATCTTTACTTCCATCTTTACTTCCATCTTTACGTCCATCTTTACTTCCATCTTTACTTCCATCTTTACTTCCATCTTTACTTCCATCTTTACTTCCATCTTTACTTCCATCTTTACTTCCATCTTTACTTCCATCTTTACTTCCATTTTTACTTCCATCTTTACTTCCATCTTTACTTCCATCTTTACTTCCATCTTTACTTCCATCTTTACTTCCATCTTTACTTCCATCTTTACTTCCATCTTTACTTCCATCTTTACTTCCATCTTTACTTCCATCTTTACTTCCATCTTTACTTCCATCTTTACTTCAATCTTTACTTCCATCTTTACTTCCATCTTTACTTCAATCTTTACTTCCATCTTTACTTCCATCTTTACGTCCATCTTTACTTCCATCTTTACTTCCATCTTTACTTCCATCTTTACTTCCATCTTTACTTCCATCTTTACTTCCATCTTTACGTCCATCTTTACTTCCATCTTTACTTCCATCTTTACTTCCATCTTTACTTCCATCTTTACTTCCATCTTTACTTCCATCTTTACTTCCATCTTTACGTTGTCGCCCCTACTAAGACTGTCCGCTGTTACCCTAATAATAAACCGTGGGTAACAAAGGAGGTCAAGGATGTCCTTAACAGGAAGAAAGTGGCATTCAGGAGCAGAGACAGGGACGCCATGAGATCAGCTCAGCAGGAGGTGAAGCGATGCTTGAGGGAGGAACACCTACAGGAGGAGGATGCAGGAGAAGCTGAGCCGAGAAGAAAGAAGAGAGTCTGGGATGATGTTAAAACCATCACTGGACACAAGACCAGGTCCTCTCTGACTGCAGTGGACACGCTGGAGGAGGCAAATGGACTGAACAACTTTTTCAACAGGTTTGAGCAGGTCACCTCACTGCTGCCCGCCTCAGGACCTGCTCCACCTTCTTGTGCCCCTCAGCTCCACACAACCGCTTCCTAGCACCACCTCACTCCAGGTACAGGATGTACTTCGGAGGATTCGTCCAGGGAAGGCTGCTGGTCCTGATAAGGTGTCTGCTCGACTGCTAAAGACCTGCTGAACTAGCTGAGCCGCTCCAGCAGGTCTTCAACCTCAGTCTACGGCTGGAGAAAGTACCAACTCTGTGGAAGACTTCCTGTATCGTTCTAGTCCCTAAAAAGATCCGAGCGAGCTGAACGATTACAGACGGTGGCACTGACTTCACAGCTGATGAAGACACTGGAGCGGCTGGTCCTCAAACATCTCAGGCCACAAGTCCAGCACGTGCAAGACCCCACCTACTCCCACCTGGATAAAGGAAGCGGTTCAGTGAGGATCCTGTTCCTGGACTTTTCTAGTGCCTTCAACACCATCCAACCCACTCTGCTGCAGGACAAACTGACACAGATGCATGTGGACCCTGGTCTGGTCTCCTGGATCACGGATTATCTTACTGATGGACCACAGTATGTCAGGCTGAAGGACATCACGACATTGTGGTGTGCAGTACAGGAGCACCTCAGGGGACAGTACTGGCCCCTCTCCTCTTCACCATCTACACTTCAGACCTTACAACTCAGAGCTGAGTCTCGTCCAGAAGTATGCTGACGACACTGACATTGTTGGATGAATCATTGTTGGATGCATCATTGTTGGATGAATCATTGTTGGATGAATCATTGTTGGATGAATCATTGTTGGATGAATCATTGTTGGATGCATCATTGTTGGATGAATCATTGTTGGATGAATCATTGTTGGATGAATCATTGTTGGATGAATCATTGTTGGATGCATCATTGTTGGATGAATCATTGTTGGATGCATCATTGTTGGATGAATCATTGTTGGATGCATCATTGTTGGATGCATCATTGTTGGATGCATCATTGTTGGATGAATCATTGTTGGATGAATCATTGTTGGATGAATCATTGTTGGATGAATCATTGTTGGATGAATCATTGTTGGATGCATCATTGTTGGATGAATCATTGTTGGATGAATCATTGTTGGATGAATCATTGTTGGATGCATCATTGTTGGATGAATCATTGTTGGATGAATCATTGTTGGATGAATCATTGTTGGATGAATCATTGTTGGATGCATCATTGTTGGATGAATCATTGTTGGATGAATCATTGTTGGATGAATCATTGTTGGATGCATCATTGTTGGATGCATCATTGTTGGATGAATCATTGTTGGATGAATCATTGTTGGATGCATCATTGTTGGATGAATCATTGTTGGATGAATCATTGTTGGATGAATCATTGTTGGATGAATCATTGTTGGATGAATCATTGTTGGATGAATCATTGTTGGATGAATCATTGTTGGATGAATCATTGTTGGATGAATCATTGTTGGATGAATCATTGTTGGATGAATCATTGTTGGATGCATCATTGTTGGATGAATCATTGTTGGATGAATCATTGTTGGATGAATCATTGTTGGATGCATCATTGTTGGATGCATCATTGTTGGATGAATCATTGTTGGATGCATCATTGTTGGATGAATCATTGTTGGATGCATCATTGTTGGATGAATCATTGTTGGATGAATCATTGTTGGATGAATCATTGTTGGATGAATTATTGTTGGATGCATCATTGTTGGATGAATCATTGTTGGATGCATCATTGTTGGATGAATCATTGTTGGATGAATCATTGTTGGATGCATCATTGTTGGATGAATCATTGTTGGATGAATCATTGTTGGATGCATCATTGTTGGATGCATCATTGTTGGATGAATCATTGTTGGATGAATCATTGTTGGATGAATCATTGTTGGATGAATCATTGTTGGATGAATCATTGTTGGATGAATCATTGTTGGATGCATCATTGTTGGATGAATCATTGTTGGATGAATCATTGTTGGATGAATCATTGTTGGATGCATCATTGTTGGATGCATCATTGTTGGATGAATCATTGTTGGATGAATCATTGTTGGATGAATCATTGTTGGATGAATCATTGTTGGATGAATCATTGTTGGATGCATCATTGTTGGATGAATCATTGTTGGATGAATCATTGTTGGATGAATCATTGTTGGATGCATCATTGTTGGATGAATCATTGTTGGATGAATCATTGTTGGATGAATCATTGTTGGATGCATCATTGTTGGATGCATCATTGTTGGATGAATCATTGTTGAATCATTGTTGGATGAATCATTGTTGGATGAATCATTGTTGGATGAATCATTGTTGGATGAATCATTGTTGGATGAATCATTGTTGGATGAATCATTGGTGGATGAATCATTGTTGGATGAATCATTGTTGGATGAATCATTGTTGGATGAATCATTGTTGGATGAATCATTGTTGGATGAATCATTGTTGGATGAATCATTGGTGGATGAATCATTGTTGGATGAATCATTGTTGGATGAATCATTGTTGGATGCATCATTGTTGGATGAATCATTGTTGGATGCATCATTGTTGGATGAATCATTGTTGGATGAATCATTGTTGGATGCATCTTTGTTGGATGAATCATTGTTGGATGAATCATTGGTGGATGAATCATTGTTGGATGAATCATTGTTGGATGAATCATTGTTGGATGAATCATTGTTGGATGCATCTTTGTTGGATGAATCATTGTTGGATGAATCATTGGTGGATGAATCATTGTTGGATGAATCATTGTTGGATGAATCATTGTTGGATGAATCATGGTTGGATGAATCATTGTTGGATGAATCATTGTTGGATGAATCATTGTTGGATGAATCATTGTTGGATGAATCATTGGTGGATGAATCATTGTTGGATGAATCATTGTTGGATGAATCATTGTTGGATGCATCATTGTTGGATGAATCATTGTTGGATGCATCATTGTTGGATGAATCATTGTTGGATGCATCATTGTTGGATGAATCATTGTTGGATGCATCATTGTTGGATGAATCATTGTTGGATGCATCATTGTTGGATGAATCATTGTTGGATGCATCATTGTTGGATGAATCATTGTTGGATGAATCATTGTTGGATGCATCATTGTTGGATGAATCATTGTTGGATGCATCATTGTTGGATGAATCATTGTTGGATGCATCATTGTTGGATGCATCATTGTTGGATGAATCATTGTTGGATGCATCATTGTTGGATGAATCATTGTTGGATGAATCATTGTTGGATGCATCATTGTTGGATGAATCATTGTTGGATGCATCATTGTTGGATGCATCATTGTTGGATGAATCATTGTTGGATGCATCATTGTTGGATGCATCATTGTTGGATGAATCATTGTTGGATGCATCATTGTTGGATGCATCATTGTTGGATGCATCATTGTTGGATGAATCATTGTTGGATGAATCATTGTTGGATGCATCATTGTTGGATGAATCATTGTTGGATGCATCATTGTTAAATGCATCATTGTTGGATGAATCATTGTTGGATGCATCATTGTTGGATGAATCATTGTTGGATGAATCATTGTTGGATGAATCATTGTTGGATGAATCATTGTTGGATGCATCATTGTTGGATGCATCATTGTTGGATGAATCATTGTTGGATGAATCATTGTTGGATGAATCATTGTTGGATGAATCATTGTTGGATGCATCATTGTTGGATGAATCATTGTTGGATGAATCATTGTTGGATGAATCATTGTTGGATGAATCATTGTTGGATGCATCATTGTTGGATGCATCATTGTTGGATGAATCATTGTTGGATGAATCATTGGTGGATGAATCATTGTTGGATGAATCATTGTTGGATGAATCATTGTTGGATGAATCATTGTTGGATGCATCATTGTTGGATGAATCATTGTTGAATGCATCATTGTTGGATGAATCATTGTTGGATGCATCATTGTTGGATGAATCATTGTTGGATGAATCATTGTTGGATGAATCATTGTTGGATGAATCATTGTTGGATGAATCATTGTTGGATGCATCATTGTTGGATGCATCATTGTTGGATGAATCATTGTTGGATGAATCATTGTTGGATGAATCATTGTTGGATGAATCATTGTTGGATGCATCATTGTTGGATGAATCATTGTTGGATGAATCATTGTTGGATGAATCATTGTTGGATGAATCATTGTTGGATGAATCATTGTTGGATGCATCATTGTTGGATGCATCATTGTTGGATGAATCATTGTTGGATGAATCATTGGTGGATGAATCATTGTTGGATGAATCATTGTTGGATGAATCATTGTTGGATGCATCATTGTTGGATGAATCATTGTTGGATGAATCATTGTTGGATGCATCATTGTTGGATGCATCATTGTTGGATGAATCATTGTTGGATGCATCATTGTTGGATGCATCATTGTTGGATGAATCATTGTTGGATGCATCATTGTTGGATGCATCATTGTTGGATGAATCATTGTTGGATGCATCATTGTTGGATGAATCATTGTTGGATGAATCATTGTTGGATGCATCATTGTTGGATGCATCATTGTTGGATGAATCATTGTTGGATGAATCATTGTTGGATGCATCATTGTTGGATGAATCATTGTTGGATGCATCATTGTTGGATGCATCATTGTTGGATGAATCATTGTTGGATGAATCATTGTTGGATGAATCATTGTTGGATGAATCATTGTTGGATGAATCATTGTTGGATGCATCATTGTTGGATGAATCATTGTTGGATGAATCATTGTTGGATGAATCATTGTTGGATGAATCATTGTTGGATGCATCATTGTTGGATGAATCATTGTTGGATGCATCATTGTTGGATGAATCATTGTTGGATGCATCATTGTTGGATGAATCATTGTTGGATGAATCATTGTTGGATGAATCATTGTTGGATGCATCATTGTTGGATGAATCATTGTTGGATGCATCATTGTTGGATGCATCATTGTTGGATGAATCATTGTTGGATGAATCATTGTTGGATGAATCATTGTTGGATGAATCATTGTTGGATGCATCATTGTTGGATGAATCATTGTTGGATGCATCATTGTTGGATGAATCATTGTTGGATGCATCATTGTTGGATGAATCATTGTTGGATGAATCATTGTTGGATGAATCATTGTTGGATGCATCATTGTTGGATGCATCAGGGACAACAGCGAAGACGAGTACAGAGTCTGATGCGTGACTTTGGACTGGAGTGAGAGGAACCACTTGCAGCTGAACACCTCAAAGACCAAGGAGCTGGTCTTGGACTTCAGGAGGTTCAGGACAAAGTCACGTCCGTGTCCATCAGAGGCGACGAGGTGGAGATAGTGGACAACTATAAGTACCTCGGTGTGTGGATGGACAGTAAACTGGTCTCGCAACACAGACCATGTATATAAGAAGGTTCAGAGTAGAAGTACTTTCTGAGGAGGCTTCCATCATTTAACATCTGCAAGAAGCTCCTCTGCATGTTCTACCAGTCTGTGGTGGCCAGTGTTCTATGCTGTGGTGTGTTGGGGTGGAAATGTGTCCAAGAGGAGGTCAACAGGTCAACAGGTCAACAGGTCAACAGGTCAACAGGTCAACAGGTCAACAGGTCAACAGGTTGATCAGGAGGGCTGGTTCTGTGGTTGGAATGAAGCTGGACTCACTGGTGACAGTTGCTGAGAAGAGATCACTGAACAAACTACTGTCCATCATGATGACATCATCCTCTGAACACTGTCATCAGTGAGCAGAGAAGCAGATGAAGCACGAATGCTCCTCCCATGATGCAACACTAATAGACTCAGGGACTCATTCATTCCTCGGGCTATTAAATTGTACAATTCTGAGTTCGGGGGCAGGAGTGGAGTGAAAGTATCTGGATGTTCTATGTTAGTCTTTGTATCCTTTGTCTTTGTTGTTTTTCTTTGATCTATGTTCTTTATCTTTATCTTTAGACTTAGATTGTGTCATCTTGTTCTTCCTCTTTATTTCTCCTTGTTCTTATTTTATTTTGATTTATTTTTTATTTTTATGAAAAATTGCTGTATTTTCTATGGCTATTGTAAAAAAACAATTTCCCAAAGGAGACCTGCTGTGGATCAATAAAGTTTTACCTTACCTTACCTTACCTTACTTCGATCTTTACTTAAATCTTTACTCAAATCTTTACTTCGATCTTTACTTAAATCTTTACTCAAATCTTTACTTCGATCTTTACTTAAATCTTTACTCAAATCTTTACTTCGATCTTTACTTTGATCTTTACTCAAAACTTGACTTTAATCTTTACTTTAATCTTTACTTCGATCTTTACTTCGATCTTTACTTCGATCTTTACTTCAATCTTTACTTAAATCTTTACTTCAATCTTTACTTAGATCTTTACTTCGATCTTTACTTCAATCTTTACTTCGATCTTTACTTAAATCTTTACTCAAATCTTTACTTCGATCTTTACTTCGATCTTTACTTCGATCTTTACTTAAATCTTTACTCAAATCTTTACTTCGATCTTTACTTCGATCTTTACTTCAATCTTTACTTCAATCTTTACTTAAATCTTTACTTCAATCTTTACTTCAATCTTTACTTAAATCTTTACTTAGATCTTTACTTCAATCTTTACTTCGATCTTTACTTCAATCTTTACTTCAATCTTTACTTAGATCTTTACTTCAATCTATACTTCGATCTTTACTTCAATCTTTACTTCGATCTTTACTTCAATCTTTACTTCAATTTTTACTTTAATCTTTACTTCAATCTTTACTACGATCTTTACTTCGATCTTTACTTCAATCTTTACTTAAATCTTTACTTAAATCTTTACTTCAATCTTTACTTCGATCTTTACTTCAATCTTTACTTCAATCTTTACTTCCATCTTTACTTCCATCTTTACTTCCATCTTTACTTCCATCTTTACTTCCATCTTTACTTCCATCTTTACTTCCATCTTTACTTCCATCTTTACGTCCATCTTTACTTCCATCTTTACTTCCATCTTTACTTCCATCTTTACTTCCATCTTTACTTCCATCTTTACTTCCATCTTTACTTCCATCTTTACTTCCATCTTTACTTCCATCTTTACTTCCATCTTTACTTCCATCTTTACTTCCATCTTTACTTCCATCTTTACTTCCATCTTTACTTCAATCTTTACTTCCATCTTTACTTCCATCTTTACGTCCATCTTTACTTCCATCTTTACTTCCATCTTTACTTCCATCTTTACTTCCATCTTTACTTCCATCTTTACTTCAATCTTTACTTCCATCTTTACTTCAATCTTTACTTCCATCTTTACTTCCATCTTTACTTCCATCTTTACTTCCATCTTTACTTCCATCTTTACTTCCATCTTTACGTTGTCGCCCCTACTAAGACTGTCCGCTGTTACCCTAATAATAAACCGTGGGTAACAAAGGAGGTCAAGGATGTCCTGAACAGGAAGAAAGTGTCTTTCAGGAGCAGAGACAGGGACGCCATGAGATCAGCTCAGCAGGAGGTGAAGCGATGTTTGAAGGAGGCGAAGGACACCTACAGGAGGAGGTTGGAGGAGAAGCTGAGCCGAGAAGAAAGAAGAGAGTCTGGGATGATGTTAAAACCATCACTGGACACAAGACCAGGTCCTCTCTGACTGCAGTGGACACGCTGGAGGAGGCAAATGGACTGAACAACTTTTTCAACAGGTTTGATCAGGTCACCTCACCCTCACTGCTGCCCGCCTCAGGACCTGCCCCACCTTCTTGTGCCCCCCCAGCTCCACAGAACCACTTCCCAGCTTCACCTCACTCCAGGTACAGGATGTACTTCGGAGGATTCGTCCAGGGAAGGCTGCTGGTCCTGATAAGGTGTCTGCTCGACTGCTAAAGACCTGCTGAACTAGCTGAGCCGCTCCAGCAGGTCTTCAACCTCAGTCTACGGCTGGAGAAAGTACCAACTCTGTGGAAGACTTCCTGTATCGTTCCAGTCCCTAAAAAGATCCGAGCGAGCTGAACGATTACAGACGGTGGCACTGACTTCACAGCTGATGAAGACACTGGAGCGGCGTGTCCTCAAACATCTCAGGCCACAAGTCCAGCACGTGCAAGACCCCACCTACTCCCACCTGGATAAAGGAAGCGGTTCAGTGAGGATCCTGTTCCTGGACTTTTCTAGTGCCTTCAACACCATCCAACCCACTCTGCTGCAGGACAAACTGACTAAGATGCATGTGGACCCTGGTCTGGTCTCCTGGATCACGGATTATCTTACTGATGGACCACAGTATGTCAGGCTGAAGGACATCACGTCTGACACTGTGGTGTGCAGTACAGGAGCACCTCAGGGGACAGTACTGGCCCCTCTCCTCTTCACCATCTACACTTCAGACCTTACAACTCAGAGCTGAGTCTCATCCAGAAGTATGCTGACGACTCTGCCATTGTTGGATGAATCATTGTTGGATGCATCATTGTTGGATGAATCATTGTTGGATGAATCATTGTTGGATGAATCATTGTTGGATGCATCATTGTTGGATGAATCATTGTTGGATGAATCATTGTTGGATGAATCATTGTTGGATGAATCATTGTTGGATGAATCATTGTTGGATGCATCATTGTTGGATGAATCATTGTTGGATGAATCATTGTTGGATGAATCATTGTTGGATGAATCATTGTTGGATGCATCATTGTTGGATGAATCATTGTTGGATGCATCATTGTTGGATGAATCATTGTTGGATGAATCATTGTTGGATGAATCATTGTTGGATGCATCATTGTTGGATGAATCATTGTTGGATGCATCATTGTTGGATGAATCATTGTTGGATGAATCATTGTTGGATGAATCATTGTTGGATGCATCATTGTTGGATGCATCATTGTTGGATGAATCATTGTTGGATGAATCATTGTTGGATGCATCATTGTTGGATGCATCATTGTTGGATGAATCATTGTTGGATGAATCATTGTTGGATGAATCATTGTTGGATGCATCATTGTTGGATGCATCATTGTTGGATGCATCATTGTTGGATGAATCATTGTTGGATGAATCATTGTTGGATGAATCATTGTTGGATGCATCATTGTTGGATGAATCATTGTTGGATGAATCATTGTTGGATGAATCATTGTTGGATGCATCATTGTTGGATGAATCATTGTTGGATGAATCATTGTTGGATGAATCATTGTTGGATGAATCATTGTTGGATGCATCATTGTTGGATGAATCATTGTTGGATGAATCATTGTTGGATGAATCATTGTTGGATGAATCATTGTTGGATGAATCATTGTTGGATGAATCATTGTTGGATGAATCATTGTTGGATGCATCATTGTTGGATGAATCATTGTTGGATGAATCATTGTTGGATGAATCATTGTTGGATGCATCATTGTTGGATGAATCATTGTTGGATGAATCATTGTTGGATGAATCATTGTTGGATGAATCATTGTTGGATGAATCATTGTTGGATGAATCATTGTTGGATGAATCATTGTTGGATGCATCATTGTTGGATGCATCATTGTTGGATGAATGATTGTTGGATGAATGATTGTTGGATGAATCATTGTTGGATGAATCATTGTTGGATGCATCATTGTTGGATGAATCATTGTTGGATGAATCATTGTTGGATGCATCATTGTTGGATGAATGATTGTTGGATGAATGATTGTTGGATGAATGATTGTTGGATGAATGATTGTTGGATGAATCATTGTTGGATGAATCATTGTTGGATGAATCATTGTTGGATGAATCATTGTTGGATGAATCATTGTTGGATGCATCATTGTTGGATGAATGATTGTTGGATGCATCATTGTTGGATGAATCATTGTTGGATGAATCATTGTTGGATGCATCATTGTTGGATGCATCATTGTTGGATGAATCATTGTTGGATGAATCATTGTTGGATGAATCATTGTTGGATGAATCATTGTTGGATGAATCATTGTTGGATGCATCATTGTTGGATGAATCATTGTTGGATGCATCATTGTTGGATGAATCATTGTTGGATGAATCATTGTTGGATGAATCATTGTTGGATGAATCATTGTTGGATGAATGATTGTTGGATGAATGATTGTTGGATGAATGATTGTTGGATGAATCATTGTTGGATGAATCATTGTTGGATGAATGATTGTTGGATGAATCATTGTTGGATGAATCATTGTTGGATGAATCATTGTTGGATGAATCATTGTTGGATGCATCATTGTTGGATGAATGATTGTTGGATGAATGATTGTTGGATGAATGATTGTTGGATGAATCATTGTTGGATGAATCATTGTTGGATGAATGATTGTTGGATGAATCATTGTTGGATGAATCATTGTTGGATGAATCATTGTTGGATGAATCATTGTTGGATGAATCATTGTTGGATGCATCATTGTTGGATGCATCATTGTTGGATGCATCATTGTTGGATGAATGATTGTTGGATGAATCATTGTTGGATGCATCATTGTTGGATGAATCATTGTTGGATGAATCATTGTTGGATGAATCATTGTTGGATGAATCATTGTTGGATGAATCATTGTTGGATGAATCATTGTTGGATGCATCATTGTTGGATGAATGATTGTTGGATGAATCATTGTTGGATGCATCATTGTTGGATGAATGATTGTTGGATGAATCATTGTTGGATGAATCATTGTTGGATGAATCATTGTTGGATGAATCATTGTTGGATGAATCATTGTTGGATGAATCATTGTTGGATGCATCATTGTTGGATGCATCATTGTTGGATGAATCATTGTTGGATGAATCATTGTTGGATGAATCATTGTTGGATGAATCATTGTTGGATGAATCATTGTTGGATGAATCATTGTTGGATGAATCATTGTTGGATGCATCATTGTTGGATGAATCATTGTTGGATTAATCATTGTTGGATGAATCATTGTTGGATGAATCATTGTTGGATGAATCATTGTTGGATGAATCATTGTTGGATGAATCATTGTTGGATGAATCATTGTTGGATGAATCATTGTTGGATGAATCATTGTTGGATGAATCATTGTTGGATGAATCATTGTTGGATGAATCATTGTTGGATGAATCATTGTTGGATGAATCATTGTTGGATGAATCATTGTTGGATGAATCATTGTTGGATGCATCATTGTTGGATGAATCATTGTTGGATTAATCATTGTTGGATGAATCATTGTTGGATGAATCATTGTTGGATGCATCATTGTTGGATGAATGATTGTTGGATGAATCATTGTTGGATGCATCATTGTTGGATGAATCATTGTTGGATGAATCATTGTTGGATGAATCATTGTTGGATGCATCATTGTTGGATGCATCATTGTTGGATGAATCATTGTTGGATGCATCATTGTTGGATGAATCATTGTTGGATGAATCATTGTTGGATGAATCATTGTTGGATGCATCATTGTTGGATGCATCATTGTTGGATGCATCATTGTTGGATGAATCATTGTTGGATGAATCATTGTTGGATGAATCATTGTTGGATGCATCATTGTTGGATGCATCATTGTTGGATGAATCATTGTTGGATGAATCATTGTTGGATGAATCATTGTTGGATGCATCATTGTTGGATGAATCATTGTTGGATGCATCATTGTTGGATGCATCATTGTTGGATGAATCATTGTTGGATGCATCAGAGACAACAGCGAAGACGAGTACAGAGTCTGATGCGTGACTTTGTGGACTGGAGTGAGAGGAACCACTTGAACACCTCAAAGACCAAGGAGCTGGTCTTGGACTTCAGGAGGTCCAGGACAAAGCCACGTCCGTGTCCATCAGAGGCGACGAGGTGGAGATAGTTGACAACTATAAGTACCTCGGTGTGTGGATGGACAGTAAACTGGTCTCGCAACACAGACCATGTATATAAGAAGGTTCAGAGTAGAAGTACTTTCTGAGGAGGCTTCCATAATTTAACATCTAGAAGCTCCTCTGCATGTTCTACCAGTCTGTGGTGGCCAGTGTCCTGTTCTATGCTGTGGTGTGTTGGGGTGGAAATGTGTCCAAGAGGAGGTCAACAGGTCAACAGGTCAACAGGTCAACAGGTCAACAGGTCAACAGGTCAACAGGTTGATCAGGAGGTCTGGCTCTGTGGTTGGAATGAAGCTGGACTCACTGGTGACATGAGAGGAGATCATTGAACAAACTACTGTCCATCATGATCATCATCCTCTGAACACTGTCATCAGTGAGCAGAGAAGCAGATGAAGCACGAATGCTCCTCCCATGATGCAACACTAATAGACTCAGGGACTCATTCATTCCTCGGGCTATTAAATTGTACAATTCTGAGTTCGGGGGCAGGAGTGGAGTGAAAGTATCTGGATGTTCTATGTTAGTCTTTGTATCCTTTGTCTTTGTTGTTTTTCTTTGATCTATGTTCTTTATCTTTATCTTTAGACTTAGATTGTGTCATCTTGTTCTTCCTCTTTATTTCTCCTTGTTCTTATTTTATTTTGATTTATTTTTTATTTTTTATGAAAAATTGCTGTATTTTCTATGGCTATTGGAAAAAAACAATTTCCCAAAGGAGACCTGCTGTGGATCAATAAAGTTTTACCTTACCTTACCTTACCTTACTTCGATCTTTACTTAAATCTTTACTCAAATCTTTACTTCGATCTTTACTTAAATCTTTACTCAAATCTTTACTTCGATCTTTACATAAATCTTTACTCAAATCTTTACTTAGATCTTTACTTTGATCTTTACTCAAAACTTGACTTTAATCTTTACTTTAATCTTTACTTCGATCTTTACTTCGATCTTTACTTCGATCTTTACTTCGATCTTTACTTCAATCTTTACTTCAATCTTTACTTCAATCTATACTTAGATCTTTACTTCGATCTTTACTTCAATCTTTACTTCGATCTTTACTTAAATCTTTACTCAAATCTTTACTTCGATCTTTACTTCGATCTTACTGCGATCTTTACTTAAATCTTTACTCAAATCTTTACTTCGATCTTTACTTCGATCTTTACTTCAATCTTTACTTCAATCTTTACTTAAATCTTTACTTCAATCTTTACTTCAATCTTTACTTAAATCTTTACTTAGATCTTTACTTCAATCTTTACTTCGATCTTTACTTCAATCTTTACTTCAATCTTTACTTCAATCTTTACTTCAATCTTTACTTAGATCTTTACTTCAATCTATACTTCGATCTTTACTTCAATCTTTACTTCGATCTTTACTTCAATCTTTACTTCAATTTTTACTTTAATCTTTACTTCAATCTTTACTACGATCTTTACTTCGATCTTTACTTCAATCTTTACTTAAATCTTTACTTAAATCTTTACTTCGATTTTTACTTCGATCTTTACTTTAATCTTTACTTCAATCTTTACTTCAATCTTTACTTCGATCTTTACTTCAATCTTTACTACGATCTTTACTTCAATCTTTACTTCAATCTTTACTTCAATCTTTACTCAAATCTTTACTTCGATCTTTACTTAAATCTTTACTACGATCTTTACTTCAATCTTTACTTAAATCTTTACTTAGATTTTTACTTTGATCTACACTTCGATCTTGTCTTAAATCTTTACGTAATTCTTTACTTTAATCTTTGCTTTAATATTTACTAAAAAAAAAAACGCTTTTCATGGAAGACAATTAACAATTATTCTCACTTTATTTGATCCTTATTTGGAAAAATCTGTTCAAAAAATGTACAAATATTACATATATATATATAAATATATATATAAATATATAAATATATGTCCGGTGAATGTGTTTCCGGCTTCGCTTCTCATCGACTCGACTCTGGAATATCGTTTGATCTCTCGGGTACGATTTCCACAAGCGATGGAGTCGGTCTGGAGTTCAGGTCAGGATGAGAAGTGCAGTCGCTCGGAACAACTCTGACGTCATCGAACGTCATCGAACGTCATCGATGTTTGATCGACATTCCTCTCGCTGAAGAGCATGACGACACATCAGCGCTGCCGTCTGTCCAGACCTCAATGAAAGGTGGTAAGATTTTTTCATTTCCTCTCTTTAATTCGGCTTTTACTACGGAGTTGAACGTGAGTGACAGCTGTCAGTCACGTGACCGCTGTTCGCTTCAAAAGATCCCGCTCTGCTGTCAGTGACGTCGTCAGTGACGTCATCGGTGCTGAATGTAGGACTTCTTAATGTTCGCTCCATTACTAATAAATCCTTTATTCTTAATGATCTTTTCACAAGAGTTCATTTGGATTTATTATGTCTTTCTGAGACTTGGCAGAGAGAGGAAGAGTTTATTCATCTGAACCAACTCTGTCCAGTAGGGAGCGCTGTCCTGGGGAAGCCTCGCCTCTCTGGTCGTGGAGGAGGTCTTGCTACAGTTTTTAGGGAGAGTTGTTCTTGCAAAGTGATTCAGACACAGGAATTCACTTCTTTTGAGTCTCAGATGATCTTGGTTCTACAAGACCTTTCTATTGTGTGTCAATCTACCGTCCGCCTGGTCCTGCGGCGATGTTCTTGAAAGACTTTAGTGACTTCTTATCTTCCATTATTCAGATGGAATCTGTTCTTATTCTTGGAGACTTTAATCTTCATGTTGATGACGTCACATCTTGTTCTGCTAAAGAACTTTTCACTTTAACTGAAGCCTTTAATTTTGAGCAACATGTTTCTGAACCCACTCATCAAAAAGGCCACATTTTAGACTTAGTTTTTACTCTTGGCCTGAACATTTCTAATGTATCTGTACATGATGTCCATCTGAGTGATCATTCTCTTGTTCAACCTGGACTTCATCCCTGAACCTAAGCCAAGAGACTTTGTCGAAAGACTGAGCGTCTCTGGAAGTCCATGGTAGAAACTGCTAGATCTGATTACATCAGAAAAACTGGGAGCAGCAAATAGGAAAAACCCCAAAGTTTTGTTTGACACGATTAATTCTCTCGTGTCTCCTGCTCCTCAAATCACGCCTGTCTTCTGTGAAGCTGACAGCAATGCATTGTTGAGATTTTTCATTGACAAAATTAAATTGATCAAAGAGAAAATCTCTCCCCCTTTGTTTGGAACCCCTACTGTCTCTGAGCCCATCTCCTCCTCTTGGTCATCCTTCACTGCTGTATCTTTGGGTGATATTTCAGCACTAGTGAACAAGATGAAACCATCCTCTTGCTCAGATGACGTCCTTCCTTGTAGGCTTTTTATCAAAGTATTTGATGTAATTGGCCCCTGAGTTACCAATATGGTGAACCTCTCCCTTTCCACAGGGGTTTTTAATGCATTTAAACCATTGTGGAGCCTCTGCTCAAAAAACCAGGCTTAGACCCATCTGACCTCAGTAATTTCAGGCCTATTTCTAAGCTCCCTTTCTTGTCCAAGATCTTGGAGAAGGTGGTGTCCGAGCAGCTGTCTTTGTTCCTGGATCAGAGCGACATCCATGAGAAGTTTCAGTCTGGCTTCAGTAAACATCACTCTACGGAGACAGCTTTACTGAAAGTGTCCAGTGACATCATGATGTCGGCTGACTCTGGTAAATTCACTGTTCTGGTTCTCTTGGATCTGTCCTCAGCCTTTGACACAGTTGATCACCAGATCCTGCTGAGAAGACTGAGGGATGAAGACTGTCTGGGTCTGTGTTAGAATGGTTCTCATCTTACCTTTCTGGGCGCAGTTTTAGTGTATCTGCCAATCAAATGAGGTCTGAATCGGCAGATCTGTTGTGTGGAGTCCCTCAAGGTTCTGTTCTGGGTCCTTTATTGTTTTTGCTGTACTTGATTCCCCTCGGTAAAATCATTCAGAGATTTCCAGATGTTTCTTATCACATTTTTGCTGATGACATCCAGCTCTACTGCTCTTTTGACCCAACTGAGCCCCAGAGGCTGAACTTAGTCAATTGTTTGCTAGAAATCAAACAATGAGTGAAAACACTTTACAGCTAAATGTGGACAAAACTGAAACTCTGGTGATTGTTGATGATAAGGTTCCAGGGTTGAGTCAGTACTTGAGTGACTTAGGTCAGTCTGTCAAACTGAGCCTGAGAAACCTGGGTGTTGTATTTGATAAAGTCATGTCTCTTGTTCAACACTGAAGAAAACTGACCAGAAACTGTTTCCTTCAACTGAGAAAAATCTCTAAATTTAGGAAAATGTTGTCGGAACATGATCTGGATCTTATAATCCATGTGTTTGTTTCTTCTCGTCTGGACTATTGTAACAGTTTGTTTTCATGTCTTAACAAGAAGGATTGTCTCGCCTGCAGTTCATACTAAACTCTGCAGCCAGAATTCTGAGCCGCTCTAGTAGAAGAACTCACATTTCTCCTTCAAACTCTTCACTGGCTTCCAGTTTCTTTCAGGATCAACTTTAAAATTCTGGTTCTTACTTTCAGATCTATTCATGGTCAGGCTCCTCCTTACATCACTGATCTGATCCAGCCTTACACCCCAGCTCGGGCTCTGAGGTCTGTGGATCAGAATCTACTTATGGTTCCACGCACACGGCTCAGGACCAGAGGAGAGAAATCTTTTCAGGCTGTTGCTCCTAAGCTTTGGAACGATCTTCTCTCTCTTTGCGCTTGATGATCTACTGACTCCTTCAAGAAACATCTGTGTTTGATGATCTACTGACTCCTTCAAGAAACATGTGTGTTTGATGATCTACTGACTCCTTCAAGAAACATCTGTGTTTGATGATCTACTGACTCCTTCAAGAAACATCTGTGTTTGATGATCTACTGACTCCTTCAAGAAACATCTGTGTTTGATGATCTACTGACTCCTTCAAGAAACATGTGTGTTTGATGATCTACTGACTCCTTCAAGAAACATCTGTGTTTGATGATCTACTGACTCCTTCAAGAAACATCTGTGTTTGATGATCTACTGACTTCTTCAAGAAACATCTGTGTTTGATGATCTACTGACTCCTTCAAGAAACATCTGTGTTTGATGATCTACTGACTCCTTCAAGAAACATCTGTGTTTGATGATCTACTGACTCCTTCAAGAAACATCTGTGTTTGATGATCTACTGACTCCTTCAAGAAACATCTGTGTTTGATGATCTACTGACTCCTTCAAGAAACATATGTGTTTGATGATCTACTGACTCCTTCAAGAAACATCTGTGTTTGATGATCTACTGACTCCTTCAAGAAACATCTGTGTTTGATGATCTACTGACTCCTTCAAGAAACATCTGTGTTTGATGATCTACTGACTCCTTCAAGAAACATCTGTGTTTGATGATCTACTGACTCCTTCAAGAAACATGTGTGTTTGATGATCTACTGACTCCTTCAAGAAACATCTGTGTTTGATGATCTACTGACTCCTTTAAGAAACATCTTAAGACGTTTCTATTTGTTCAGGCTTTTCCTTGAATTTCTCGAACTCCTGTGTTGTTCTCAGTATTATCTTGATCTTTAAAGTATGTACTTTTTTGAATATTGTTTTGATTGTTTAAGCGCTTTGTGACCCTGGTCTCGAAAAGCGCTATATAAATAAATATTACTTACTTACTTACTTACAAATATAAAATGCAAAGAGCTGGCATTGAATAAAATAAAAAATAGAAAAAACATAAATTATATATATAATAGTGAAGAGAATGTTTTAAATAAAACAAACATGTTTTAATAAGAAAAATCACTAGATCTTAACATTATTTTGAACTTTTAACTGAAATACCTTTTCATCTGAATTTAAAAGATAATTTTGAATCTACAAATCGTCTAAAATCTCAAAACACCAAAAGAAAATAGTTTAAAATATGAATAATATTTAAAGGTTTTATTGGAATCAAAGCAGACGAACATGTCAAGATGATCAATAAAAACACAGATTTCTATTTTCCTCCATCGTTCGGAAAATATTTGCCAATATTTATTATAAAAATATAAATGTTTCCACTACAAATCATGGTACATTAGTCGACACACGACACTCGGGTCAGAACAAACAATATTGCAGGAGTTTATAAAGTTAAAACAACATTGACTTCGATGTTAACAAATAAATAATAAAGTCACAACAATGACTGTAGAAAACAAACATCGTTCAAAATAAACTATAATACATGTTTTTTTTTACTTAAAAGGTTTTTTTTATTCTTTTATACATAGAAAATTTGTACAAAGATGGACGTCATGTACAGATGGAAGTATTTACACGTCGTTGACCTCGAAGCAGCTTCAGCGTGACGACAATAATCAACGAGTCTGAGGAGAAAGTGCTTCATGTTTGGGTGAAACTCGTGAGAACCTGCAGAACCGACTCGTACTGGTCTCTGAGGAAGAACCTGCAGAACCGACTCGTCCTGGTCTCTGAGGAAGAACCTGCAGAACCGACTCGTCCTGGTCTTGTGAGGAAGAACCTGCAGAACCGACTCGTCCTGGTCTCTGAGGAAGAACCTGCAGAACCGACTCGACCTGGTCTCTGAGGAAGAACCTGCAGAACCGACTCGACCTGGTCTCTGAGGAAGAACCTGCAGAACCGACTCGTCCTGGTCTTGTGAGGAAGAACCTGCAGAACCGACTCGTCCTGGTCTCTGAGGAAGAACCTGCAGAACCGACTCGACCTGGTCTCTGAGGAAGAACCTGCAGAACCGACTCGACCTGGTCTCTGAGGAAGAACCTGCAGAACCGACTCGTCCTGGTCTCGTGAGGAAGAACCTGCAGAACCGACTCGACCTGGTCTCGTCAGGAAGATCCTGCAGAACCGACTGGTCCTGGTCTCGTGAGGAAGAACCTGCAGAACCGACTGGTCCTGGTCTCTGAGGAAGAACCTGCAGAACCGACTGGTCCTGGTCTCGTGAGGAAGAACCTGCAGAACCGACTGGTCCTGGTCTCGTGAGGAAGAACCTGCAGAACCGACTCGTCCTGGTCTCGTGAGAAAGAACCTGCAGAACTGACTGGTCCTGGTCTCTGAGGAAGAACCTGCAGAACCGACTGGTCCTGGTCTCTGAGGAAGAACCTGCAGCACCGACTCGACCTGGTCTCTGAGGAAGAACCTGCAGAACCGACTGGTCCTGGTCTTGTGAGGAAGAACCTGCAGAACCGACTCGTCCTGGTCTCTGAGGAAGAACCTGCAGAACCAACTCGTCCTGGTCTCGTGAGGAAGAACCTGCAGAACCGACTCGTCCTGGTCTCGGAGGAAGAACCTGCAGAACCGACTGGTCCTGGTCTCGGAGGAAGAACCTGCAGAACCGACTCGTCCTGGTCTTGTGAGGAAGAACCTGCAGAACCGACTGGTCCTGGTCTCTGAGGAAGAACCTGCAGAACCGACTCGTCCTGGTCTCTGAGGAAGAACCTGCAGAACCGACTCGTCCTGGTCTCTGAGGAAGAACCTGCAGAACCGACTCGACCTGGTCTCTGAGGAAGAACCTGCAGCTCGACTCGTCCTGGTCTCTGAGGAAGAACCTGCAGCACCGACTGGTCCTGGTCTCTGAGGAAGAACCTGCAGAACCGACTCGTCCTGGTCTCTGAGGAAGAACCTGCAGAACCGACTCGTCCTGGTCTCTGAGGAAGAACCTGCAGAACCGACTCGTCCTGGTCTCGTGAGGAAGAACCTGCAGAACCGACTCGTCCTGGTCTCTGAGGAAGAACCTGCAGAACCGACACGTCCTGGTCTTGTGAGGAAGAACCTGCAGAACCGACTCGTCCTGGTCTCTGAGGAAGAACCTGCAGCACCGACTCGACCTGGTCTCTGAGGAAGAACCTGCAGCACCGACTCGACCTGGTCTCTGAGGAAGAACCCGCAGAACCGACTCGTCCTGGTCTTGTGAGGAAGAACCTGCAGAACCGACTCGTCCTGGTCTCGGAGGAAGAACCAGCAGAACCGACTCGTCCTGGTCTCGTGAGGAAGAACCTGCAGAACCGACTCGTCCTGGTCTCGGAGGAAGAACCTGCAGAACCGACTCGTCCTGGTCTCGTGAGGAAGAACCTGCAGAACCGACTCGTCCTGGTCTAGTGAGGAAGAACCTGCAGAACCGACTGGTCCTGGTCTCGGAGGAAGAACCTGCAGAACCGACTGGTCCTGGTCTCGTGAGGAAGAACCTGCAGAACCGACTGGTCCTGGTCTCGTGAGGAAGAACCTGCAGAACCGACTCGTCCTGGTTTTGTGAGGAAGAACCTGCAGAACCGACTGGTCCTGGTCTCTGAGGAAGAACCTGCAGAACCGACTGGTCCTGGTCTCGGAGGAAGAACCTGCAGAACCGACTGGTCCTGGTCTCGGAGGAAGAACCTGCAGAACCGACTGGTCCTGGTCTCGGAGGAAGAACCTGCAGAACCGACTGGTCCTGGTCTCGGAGGAAGAACCTGCAGAACCGACTGGTC
The DNA here is from genome assembly GCF_982586985.1 of Callionymus lyra. NCBI lineage: Eukaryota > Metazoa > Chordata > Actinopteri > Syngnathiformes > Callionymidae > Callionymus > Callionymus lyra. The sequence continues at coordinate 1,992,408 of NC_141829.1, forward strand.
CTGGTCTCGGAGGAAGAACCTGCAGAACCGACTCGTCCTGGTCTCGTGAGGAAGAACCTGCAGAACCGACTGGTCCTGGTCTCGTGAGGAAGAACCTGCAGAACCGACTGGTCCTGGTCTCGTGAGGAAGAACCTGCAGAACCGACTGGTCCTGGTCTCGTGAGGAAGAACCTGCAGAACCGACTCGTCCTGGTTTTGTGAGGAAGAACCTGCAGAACCGACTGGTCCTGGTCTCTGAGGAAGAACCTGCAGAACCGACTGGTCCTGGTCTCGGAGGAAGAACCTGCAGAACCGACTGGTTCTGGTCTCGGAGGAAGAACCTGCAGAACCGACTCGTCCTGGTCTCGGAGGAAGAACCTGCAGAACCGACTGGTTCTGGTCTCGGAGGAAGACTCGGGATGTGACCAGAAACTCGTGTTTGAAATAGGAACAAAGATGAAACCATGAGGTTCGGAGATAACGTCGGAAAAAAACTTGGAATTTCCGTCAAAGTGAAAGACGTGACGTTGAAGAACATCTTGACTCTTGGATCGACAACAAGGAAACACGTCGTTGCATAGACGGAGACGTTTGGTCAGAACTTCTGATCCACAACATCTCGAACTCAACTCTTGAAGAACTTTATTGCTGAAAGTGAAACTGAGGAGATTAGAGATTTGGTGACGACAGATCAACTGACGCTGCTGGTGCTTCTTTCTTTTCATGAAGGTCTCAGAATCAGAGGAGCTGATGCTCTTCTTCACACACACATCTGTTCTGAAGGCACTTGTTTTCTTCCACATCTTTGTTCCACGTCTCGTGGACGACTCTTGTTTTGTTGACGCCAAGAAAAGCATAAAAGAAAAGATGGAAACGAAAACATTCGCTCGACTTTTGATCTGGAAAAACTAGTTCAACTAGTTCTGAACCAAAATGAGAAATTCCAAGTTTTTTTTCTTCTCGCGTTTAAATAAAGAACGTTTGCGGAGTTTAGAACGTAGCCATAGGCACATCAGTCGAGGACTCTCGTGTATCACAGGAAGACGTCGAGTCAAAAACTTTCTAAGGTTATAAAGTCACAATTAGTTTCAACACAACGTCAGAACGGGTGTGTAGTTGAATTCCCGACATCTGTTCATTCATTCAGTGTGTGTGTGTGTTTGTGAGTCTTTGTGTAGGCGTGTGTTTGTTTTGGTGTGTGAGTGTGTTTGTGTCTAGGTGTGTGAGTGTGTAGGTTTGTATGTGTGTTGTGTGTGTCTTTGCATAGGCGTGTAGGTGTGTATGTGTGTTGTGGATGTCTTTGCATAGGTGTGTGTGTGTGTGTGTGTGTGTGTGTGTGTGTGTGTGTGTGTGTGTGTGTGTGTGTGTGTGTGTGTGTGTGTGTGTGTGTGTGTGTGTGTGTGTGTGTGTGTGTGTGTGTGTGTGTGTGTGTGTGTGTGTGTGTGAACAAAAGGAAATCAAAGGATCCGTCCTGAGGTTCTTCGTGTAAAGAAATCAAATTGGACAATAAGAGTTGAAATAAATCTGTGTGTGTGTGTGTGTGTGTGTGTGAAGTGTGTGTGTGTGTGTTACGATCCTGACCTGCTTCACACGTTGCATCATTATTGCTCTGAAGTGGATCTAGAGGTTAAACATCTTCAGGTCTTTATAGAAAAAGAAAGATTCTGTCGACGACGATGACGATGATGTCGTTGAATCTTCATCATCTCGCTCCACGGTCCGGACCAGAGATCCGGACTCGTGTGGCACCGTAAGTGCTGCAGTGCGTCTCGGGTTTCTACCCCACGACGAGTCTCTGAGCAGATCTTTCCAAACATCTTCTGCGCTCGTGTTCGTAAGGCATCGAGAAGATCCGACGTCGCAGGAAAACCCTTCGATCCTCGGCGTCTCTGAGTGACTGACGGCGCCGACGCTTCCTCCGCTGACATCTAAACTGGTACCGGCCCGTTCTTAGGGTGAGAGTCCAGGGACGTGAGGCTGCTCACCACCTTCTTCTGTGATCCCACCATCGTCACGCCCACCATCTTCAGGTCCCTGAGGATCAGAAACAGAGAGAGTTGGTACGTCAGTGATGGACGACGTGTCCGGTTTAGAGCCGACGCTGGACAATAGAAAACAAATCCCTGAAGACGACCAGCCGACTCTGGACTGGATGTCGGGTCGTGGTGTCGCCTGAGGTTTGACTCTGACAGAGAACATCACTGTCACCAGAGGAAACAGCTCACTGTATCCTCTAGAGCACGGTTGTCAAGCTCAAGGCTCGCGCTGGTAGAAAAGGATCTTTTCGTGATATAAAGACGTCAGAAGATGTGAAGAATGAAAAGAGAATATTTCAATCTCACTTTTTTGATATTTTAATCTCAACAGTCGTATATATATATGTTGTATATGTTTTAAATGTTATATATGTTATATATACTATCGAAATAAGTCGATCAAGAGAGTAAAACTGAAGAAAAAGATATTTTTTTCATTAACAAACTTTACTGGTTCATTCAAATTAATTTTCTACTTTTTATTCTTCACCGTAATTTGAATCTTTATAAATTTTTCAACGTTAGAACGTCGTGAACATTAGATGAGATAAGATAAGATGAGATAAGATGAGATAAGATACGATAAGATGAGATAAGATGAGATAAGATGAGATAAGATACGATAAGATGAGATAAGATGAGATAAGATACGATAAGATGAGATAAGATACGATAAGATGAGATAAGATACGATAAGATGAGATAAGATAAGATCAGATAAGATAAGATAAGATAAGATTAGATAACACGTTTTTGTATGATACGTATTAACATTTTCTATTTTCATTATACTGTAGTTTCTTTTACATAAATATACCAATAAAGTGTGTAAAATAAAATGATTATATTTTTCATTTACGTTACGTCCTCCACAGCTTAAGTAGGAATGATGACTGAGGACGAGAGGATACAGTGAGTCCAGCAGCTTTTAAAGCTGATGTTTGGACATATTTTGGTTTGAAAACAAATGAAAGTAGTTACGACTTCAAGAGTCATGTGGTCTGTAAATACTACAACACCAGAGTCAAGTACTGGACAATACTACACATATATACTTGTTACTACACTATCAAAACACCAGAGTCAAGTACTGGACAATACTACACATATATACTTGTTACTACACTATCACAACAGCAGAGTCAAGTACTGGACAATACTACACATATATACTTGTTAATACACTATCACAACACCAGAGTCAAGTACTGGACAATACTACACATATATACTTGTTACTACACTATCACAACACCAGAGTCAAGTACTGGACAATACTACACATATATACTTGTTACTACACTATCACAACACCAGAGTCAAGTACTGGACAATACTACACATATATACTTGTTACTACACTATCACAACACCAGAGTCAAGTACTGGACAATACTACACATATATACTTGTTACTTCACTATCACAACACCAGAGTCATGTACTGGACAATACTACACATGTATACTTGTTACTACACTATCACAACACCAGAGTCAAGTACTGGACAATACTACACATATATACTTGTTACTACACTTTCACAACACCAGAGTCAAGTACTGGACAATACTACACATATATACTTGTTACTTCACTATCACAACACCAGAGTCAAGTACTGGACAATACTACACATATATACTTGTTACTTCACTATCACAACACCAGAGTCAAGTACTGGACAATACTACACATATATACTTGTTACTACACTATCACAACACCAGAGTCAAGTACTGGACAATACGACACATATATACTTGTTACTACACTATCACAACACCAGAGTCAAGTACTGGATAATACTACATATATGTAGTTGTTACTACACTATCACAACACCAGAGTCAAGTACTGGACAATACTACACATATATACTTGTTACTTCACTATCACAACACCAGAGTCATGTACTGGACAATACTACACATATATACTTGTTACTTCACTATCACAACACCAGAGTCAAGTACTGGACAATACTACACATATATACTTGTTACTACACTATCACAACACCAGAGTCAAGTACTGGACAATACTACACATATATACTTGTTACTTCACTATCACAACACCAGAGTCAAGTACTGGACAATACTACACACATATACTTGTTACTACACTATCACAACACCAGAGTCAAGTACTGGACAATACTACACATATATACTTGTTACTACACTATCACAACACCAGAGTCAAGTACTGGACAATAATACACATATATACTTGTTACTACACTATCACAACACCAGAGTCAAGTACTGGACAATACTACACATATATACTTGTTACTACACTATCACAACACCAGAGTCAAGTACTGGACAATACTACACATATATACTTGTTACTTCACTATACACACACACACACACTTCTACTCAACGTTAATCTACTTTATTTGGGGTCAAACTTCTTGACTCTTAAGAACATTTGATCAGACGATGAGACTCGTGAACATAAGCAGTGATTATTGTTATTATTATTATTATTAAGTTATATTAGTCAGCAAAGATCAACCGGTTTAGTGAGTTTAGTGAACAAACAGCAGCAGTGAAGTGTCAGTGAAGCCACACAAGCAGACGAGCTTTGATCAGATCTTCTGCTCCGGCGCGACCCACCATCCAAGAGTCCGGTCTGTTAGAGAGTCGTGATCCCCATGGACGGCTCCCACTCCGGACACGTGGCTGGAGTGACGTGGACTTCTGTGAGGACCACTCTCCTGAGACACACGTCAACCTTAGTCTTCCACCCAATGAAGCTCAGAGGACTTCAAACAACACACACATTTGATGGTGAAGAATATATACGTTTAAACATATTTGAAGGAACATTTGATGGTGAAGAATATATACGTTTAAACATATTTGAAGGAACATTTGAAGGTGAAGAATATATACGTTTAAACATATTTGAAGGAACATTTGAAGGTGAAGAATATATACGTTTAAACATATTTGAAGGAACATTTGATGGTGAAGAATATATACGTTTAAACATATTTGAAGGAACATTTGATGGTGAAGAATATATACGTTTAAACATATTTGAAGGAACATTTGATGGTGAAGAATATATACGTTTAAACATATTTGAAGGAACATTTGATGGTGAAGAATATATACGTTTAAACATATTTGAAGGAACATTTGAAGGTGAAGAATATATACGTTTAAACATATTTGAAGGAACATTTGAAGGTGAAGAATATATACGTTTAAACATATTTGAAGGAACATTTGAAGGTGAAGAATATATACGTTTAAACATATTTGAAGGAACATTTGATGGTGAAGAATATATACGTTTAAACATATTTGAAGGAACATTTGATGGTGAAGAATATATACGTTTAGACATATTTGAAAGAACATTTGATATAAATAATATATACGTTTAAACATATTTGAAGGAACATTTGATGGTGAAGAATATATACGTTTAAACATATTTGAAGGAACATTTGATGGTGAAGAATATATACGTTTAGACATATTTGAAAGAACATTTGATATAAATAATATATACGTTTAAACATATTTGAAGGAACATTTGATGGTGAAGAATATATACGTTTAAACATATTTGAAGGAACATTTGATGGTGAAGAATATATACGTTTAAACATATTTGAAGGAACATTTGATGGTGAAGAATATATACGTTTAAACATATTTGAAGGAACATTTGAAGGTGAAGAATATATACGTTTAAACATATTTGAAGGAACATTTGAAGGTGAAGAATATATACGTTTAAACATATTTGAAGGAACATTTGATGTAAATAATATATACGTTTAAACATATTTGAAGGAACATTTGATGTAAATAATATATACGTTTAAACATATTTGAAGGAACATTCGATGGTGAAGAATATATACGTTTAAACATATTTGAAGGAACATTTGAAGGTGAAGAATATATACGTTTAAACATATTTGAAGGAACATTTTATGTAAATAATATATACGTTTAAACATATTTGAAGGAACATTTGATGTAAATAATATATACGTTTAAACATATTTGAAGGAACATTTGATGTAAATAATATATACGTTTAAACATATTTGAAGGAACATTTGATGTAAATAATATATACGTTTAAACATATTTGAAGGAACATTTGATGTAAATAATATATACCTTTAAACATATTTGAAGGAACATTTGATGTAAATAATATATACGTTTGTCAGAAGATTGAAGGAATTCAACGAAGTTGAAACTTAAAATCTTTGTTTAATTATAATTTAAACAATTGAATTCAATAGTTTGTAAAGTTAAATGTTGTTTATATTGTATAATTGAATTTAAAAAAAATGTATCAATGAAACCAACGTTTTATAAAGAATTTAAAAGGCTTTAAATTGAACAATATCTAATTTGGAAAATTATATTTTTAAATAATTTTGAATAAGTAAAAACAATGCATTTTTCAATGTGTTCCATATTTAAATTTAATTAAAAAAATGACCCAAAACAAAAAATACAAACTACACCGTTTCTCTACTAATTATTGTATTTAATTTAAGTTCTTTACAAAAAGACATTTAAGTAAAAAGATACTTTAGAATCGAACTAATGTTGTGACGAAACTGACGAAGATTCACAAAAGTTTGAAAGTTTGTTTATCTGAACATAAACTGTTGTTTAACATCATTGTTTATTATGAAAATAAATCAAATCAACTGTTTCGAGCTCCTGTGGCACGACTGACAGCCTTTCTTCTGACTCTCCCCTGAGCAGGACTTTAGCTTCAAAGAAACGACACGTCTTAAACCTCACTCCCTCTCAGTGAACTCAGAAGCTCCATCATAATGACAGATGTTTTACATTTTCTAGACGAGATCACTTGTGAAAATCTGACTTTGATTGTGACGAGAAAACGTTGAATAAAAAGGTGCAAAAATAAAAGTTTGTTCGAAGGTTTTCACTGAGAGTTGTGGCGAGAATCAAAGGTAAAAAACAGTGTCTTCGCGTCAACACGAGGAACAGTTTCGTGTCTGTTGACGGAATAAAAACCGCGAGAGAATCTTCTGTGACGAGATTTTCAAGTTTTCTTGTGAAAAACGAGGAAAACGACGCATGTTTGTCACGTTTGTGAAAGTCTGGCCTCAGGATTAATTGAACCGCAGGGACTCCAGAGCTCTCGTCCTCCAGAGACGCTCGCGGACAATAAATGGATGGATTGACCAGAAAATGTTCAATATATTCAACGTTTGTGTTTTTCCAGAGGATTATGTTAAGTGAATATTCATGTTTTCAATCGTTGGATTAACTGAAAACACTTAAAAAAGGCTTAAAAGTCGACGTATTCATTTGCATGAGTCGTGGCGGAGAAAAGATCTTCATGGTTCGGTCTTTGTCTCTGAGGATCCTTCAGACCACGAGTCAGAACCGAGACTGGATCGAACCAGAGCTGCTCGTCAGGATCCAGACCAGATGAATCGATAAATGTAGATCCAGTGGTTTGTGTCCTCGTGACTCACAACCTTATGTCGTGCAGCACAACATATTACTTTTAGTGTTATTTTTATTATTAAATATTCAATATTTAATATTTATTTCAAACAGGAGTGTGTGTGAGTGTGTGTGAGTGTGTGTGAGTGTGTGTGAGTGTGTGTGAGTGTGTGTGAGTGTGTGTGAGTGTGTGTGAGTGTGTGTGTGTGTTGTGTGTGAGAGTGTGTTCTTACTCTGTGGAGGTCTTGGCCAGTGTGTCGCAGGAGTTGTATCCGACCCCAGAGAAGGCCTCCTTACAGGGTAACGTCCTCATCCCGTCCATCCAGTCGGCCATGGTTGCCATGGAAGGAGCTTCTGAGGAGCTTCGCTCCAGCAACAGGTTCGCTGGCCTGAGAGAAAGAAACGCTTGTTGTGTCCACTTGTGTCCACTGATGCACGGCTGACGAGCATTTCAAAATAAGAGCGCGAGACAGGAAGTGAATGTGACATCATTGGTTGATGAAACTTGCGTCACATGACCCAACGTTTCCTGATCTGATCGACTCAGAAGCAACTATTTTATTATTGTTGCCTCTCAGGTTGTTCTCTTTACTTCCTTCTTCATCCTCTGCTTCTTCTCCACCGACTCGTGACCTTCACACGACCTTCTGTTTGTTCTTACGTTCGCTTCATAGATCAGTTAGTGAGTCTAGAGTTTGTCCGTCACTTGAAATGGAAATAAATGGGAGAAAAATCTTGTATGAGGAAGAGGAAGAGGAAGAGGATGAGGAAGAGGAAGAGGAAGAGGAAGAGGAAGAGGAAGAGGAAGAGGAAGAGGAGGAAGAGGAGGAGGAGGAAGAGGAGGAGGAGGAAGAGGAGGAGGAAGAGGAAGAGGAAGAGGAAGAGGAAGAGGAAGAGGAAGAGGAGGAGGAGGAAGAGGAGAAGGAGGAAGAGGAGGAGGAGGAAGAGGAGGAGGAAGAGGAAGAGGAAGAGGATGAGGAAGAGGAAGAGGAGGAAGAGGAAGAGGAGGAGGAGGAAGAGGAGGAGGAAGAGGAAGAGGAAGAGGAGGAAGTGTAAGAGGAGGAGAAGGAGGAAGAGGAAGAGGAAGAGGAAGAGGAAAAGGAAGAAGAAGAGGAAGAGGAAGAGGAAAAGGAAGAGGATGAGGAAGAGGAGGAGGAAGAGGAAGAGGAAGAGGAAGAGGAAGAGGAAGAGGAAGAGGAAGAGGAAGAGGAAGAGGAAAAGGAAAAGGAAGAGGAGGAGGAGGAGGAAGAGGAGGAGGAAGAGGAAGAGGAAGAGGAAGAGGAAGAGGAAGAAGATGAAAAGGAAGAGGAAGAGGAGGAGGAAGAGGAAGAGGAAGAGGAAGAGGAAAAGGAAAAGGAAGAGGATGAGGAAGAGGAGGAGGAAGAGGAAGAGGAAGAGGAAAAGGAAGAGGAAGAGGAAGAGGAAGAGGAAGAGGAAGAGGAAGAGGAAGAGGAAAAGGAAAAGGAAGAGGAGGAGGAGGAGGAAGAGGAGGAGGAGGAGGAGGAGGAAGAGGAAGAGGAAGAAGAAGAAGATGAAAAGGAAGAGGAAGAGGAAGAGGAGGAGGAAGAGGAAGAGGAAGAGGAAGAGGAAAAGGAAAAGGAAGAGGAAGAGGATGAGGAAGAGGAGGAGGAAGAGGAAGAGGAAGAGGAAGAGGAAGAGGAAGAGGAAGAGGAGGAGGAGGAAGAAGAGCGACAGATCCAGACAAACGAGGTGTGTGAGTCGAGTGCAGCTGCTCCTGCTGCGCAACTGCCGCCACCAAACTCACCGACACACACACCGACACACACACACACACACACACACACACACACACACACACACACACACACACACACACACACACACACACACACACACACACACACACACACACACACACACACACACACACACACACACACACACACACACACACACACACTCATAAATCAGACCGGCCTGTGCTCACCTAGTGTTAAAAGCCAATCAGGAAAATTACATGCAAACTCAAGGGACCCATTTTCACTTTCTTAAGAAATCATTAGTCAACGTTATGAGCTTTGACGTCTCCATACACCCCCCTACATACCCCCTCTTACCCCCCTCTTACCCCCCTACACCCCCAGCCCTCCTGCGTGCCCAGAACTAAACACTCTACCAGGGCTGCCCCAGATCCCTGCGGCTCGAAGAGACCCCCAACAAAAGTAAACTTCAGGCACCAGAGAGAAGGAATGTTGCTACAGTCAAGAGAATTCACAGTGATATATACTGATAGTGTAGTAACAAGAATATATATGTGTAGTATTGTCCAGTACTTGGCTCTGGTGTTGTGATAGTGTAGTAACAAGGATATATGTGTAGTATTGTCCAGTACTTGGCTCTGGTGTTGTGATAGTGTAGTAACAAGTATATATGTGTAGTATTGTCCAGTACTTGGCTCTGGTGTTGTGATAGTGTAGTAACAAGTATATATGTGTAGTATTGTCCAGTACTTGACTCTGGTGTTGTGATAGTGTAGTAACAAGTATATATGTGTAGTATTATCCAGTACTTGACTCTGGTGTTGTGATAGTGTAGTAACAAGTATATATGTGTAGTATTGTCCAGTACTTGGCTCTGGTGTTGTGATAGTGTAGTAACAAGTATATATGTGTAGTATTGTCCAGTACTTGACTCTGGTGTTGTGATAGTGTAGTAACAAGTATATATGTGTAGTATTATCCAGTACTTGACTCTGGTGTTGTGATAGTGTAGTAACAAGTATATATGTGTAGTATTGTCCAGTACTTGACTCTGGTGTTGTGATAGTGTAGTAACAAGTATATATGTGTAGTATTGTCCAGTACTTGACTCTGGTGTTGTGATAGTGTAGTAACAAGTATATATGTGTAGTATTGTCCAGTACTTGACTCTGGTGTTGTGATAGTGAAGTAACAAGTATATATGTGTAGTATTGTCCAGTACTTGACTCTGGTGTTGTGATAGTGTAGTAACAAGTATATATATGTAGTATTATCCAGTACTTGTGTTGTTACCTGGACGTGGTGTTCGCTGTGATCTTAAGGCTTCCAGGGTTCCGTATGAGTTTGTCTAAGATGCTGACGATCTGTTCAAACTTGGGTCTGTTGTTTCTCTCCTTCTGCCAACAGTCCAGCATCAGCTGGTACAGCGTCGCCGGGCAGTCCATGGGCGGCGGCAGACGGTAACCCTCGTCCACGGCCTTGATGACCTTCGTGGGAGAAGAAGGTTCAAGCACTCGTCGACCAGCCACATAATCCCGGGTCACTCACGTCCTGGTTGGACATCTCCCAATATGGCCGCTCGCCGTACGACATCACCTCCCAGAGCACGATGCCGTAGCTCCAGGCGTCGCTGGCCGACGTGAACTTCCTGTAGGCGATGGCCTCGGGCGCCGTCCAGCGTATCGGGATCTTACCTCCCTGCCAGAGACACGAGATGATTTCAACATTTAAATAACACACATTTCAAGATACAATCAAAACTTTATTGACCAAGTTTTTATTTCACCCGAAAGAAAACCAGTGAAAAAATCCACATCAATGAATGAACTTCTTCAGATTGTGAACATAATGAAACATCTTCACATATTAGATCATTTAGTAAGTAAGTTAGTAAGTAATTAGTATTTGTAGAGCTTTTCCAGACCAGGGTCAAAAGAACTTCAACAATCAAAACAATACTCAATAAAGTATATACTTAAAAGATCAAGATAATACTGAGACAAACACAAGAGTCAAGGAAAAGTTCAAATAAAAGTTTCTTGAGATGTTTCTTGAAGGAGTCAGTAGATCATCAAACACAGATGTTTCTTGAAGGAGTCAGTAGATCATCAAACACAGATGTTTCTTGAAGGAGTCAGTAGATCATCAAACACAGATGTTTCTTGAAGGAGTCAGTAGATCATCAAACACAGATGTTTCTTGAAGGAGTCAGTAGATCATCAAACACAGAGAAGCCAGTGAAGAGTTTGAAGGAGAAATGTGAGTTCTTCTACTAGAGCGGCTCAGAATTCTGGCTGCAGAGTTTTGTATGAACTGCAGGCGAGAAGATCCTCCTTGTTTAGACACAAAATAAACTGTAACTATTTAGTGTAACTACTAATGAACTACATGATAAAATGTTTCTTATCACAACTTCCTCTTTGTTTTAACTTTTATCAAAGTTCACCAACATTTCAATTTAAAAACACAAAGAAAGATCCAGTTTTATACAAAGTATTTCATGTAAATTCACAAAGAATCGCTGATGATCTTGATCCGACTCCAGGTTCAAGAAGAAGTTTGTGGATCTATTTTCCACGTGAGCTGAATCTCTCTGGAGTCACTGCTTCAACAAGACGTTCCTCACGACGACACAAACATAAAAACACACGTGAATCCATATGTTTGTGGTTGAAGGTGAACATGAGGCTGGTCTTCACTGGAGTGAGGTCAAGGTCAGCAGTGGAGGTCAGAGTCGCCCACACAAGCCTGGCGTGTTGTTCTTGTGCTGCTCGTGGTCAGAGATCCAAACAACCTCCTCGAGAGGAAACACCAGGAATGTGTGGAACACGTGAGCGAAGAACAAACGTGGAGGATTTTCTTGTGAAGGATTTTGAAAAAAGGTTTTTCTCCGGATCTCTAATCCTGACTGGAGAAAGTGTGTTTGTTTGACGAGCAGCAAATAAACGAGTGTGTGAAGAGTCGCTCGCACGACGAGGCCACACACACTCCAGGCTCAGCTGGAGAGAAGCTCAGTTTCTTCTGTGGCTTCTCGTGTCTGAGCTTCTCCTCGCCTCCCACTGCTCGGATCGCATCAGATTCCACAGACGCTGACGCTCAACACACTCTCTGCTGAAACTGAAGATTCAACCTGAAGGTTTCAACGAACAGCATCGACAGAAGAAACTCTGGAAAGTCCCGAAACTTTTACTGAAACCACTTCATTCAAAGTCTCCACGACCAAGAGTTTTGATGAAATATTTGTTCAAACTAACTAACTAACTAACTAAGTAACTAAGTAACTAAGTAACTAGCTAACTAACTAACTAACTAACTAACTAACTAACTAACTAACTAACTAACTAACTAACTAACTAACTAACTAACTAACTAACTAAGTAACTAAGTAACTAAGTAACTAAGTAACTAGCTAACTAACTAACTAGCTAACTAACTAGCTAACTAACTAGCTAACTAACTAACTAACTAACTAACTAACTAACTAACTAACTAAGTAACTAACTAACTAACTAACTAACTAACTAACTAACTAACTAACTAAGTAACTAAGTAACTAAGTAACTAGCTAACTAACTAACTAGCTAACTAACTAGCTAACTAACTAACTAACTAACTAACTAACTAACTAACTAACTAACTAAGTAACTAACTAACTAACTAACTAACTAACTAACTAACTAACTAACTAACTAACCAACCAACCAACCAACCAACTAACTAACTACATGACGCACAATTAAACATCAGTTTCTAATGATTCAGTCGATGAGAGTTTACTCACAGATCATAGAAGTTAACGACCGTGAGAGGCTGAAGTACCCGGAGTAAACTCAGCAGAGACAGAACTCAAGACAAAAATACTCCTGGAGTTGAACCAACAACCTGCTGATACTTTGATGCATCACAGTTTGAAATAACTTCATCAACACAAACATGTGAAATGAAAGATCTAATACAAATGTTGTCGTTCGTTCTAAACTACTGTGTTTTGTCATCAACGAAACACTTGATGATCATCAGAGAAGTTTAAAAACACAAATGAAGTAAAAGAGAAAAACTTGTGAAACTCGTGAGACAAACTAACAGAACCAAGAGTCAAAGATTGAAGATGAATCTCAGTCACGATGAACTTGATTATTGAGAGTTTTATGTAAGTAAGTAAGTTAGTAGGTAAGTAAGTAAGTAAGTTAGTAAGTTGTTAGGTAAGTAAGTTAGTAAGTTAATAAGTTAGTAAGTTAATAAGTTAGTAAGTTAGTAAGTTAATAAGTTAGTAAGTTAGTTAGTAAGTAAGTAAGTAAGTAAGTTAGTAAGTTAGTAAGTTGTTAGGTAACTAAGTTAGTAAGTTAATAAGTTAGTAAGTTAATAAGTTAGTAAGTTAGTAAGTTAATAAGTTAATAAGTTAGTAAGTAAGTAAGTAAGTAAGTAAGTAAGTTAGTAAGTAAGTAAGTAAGTAAGTTAGTAAGCAAGTAAGTAAGTAAGTAAGTAAGTTAGTAAGTAAGTAAGTTAGTAAGTTAATAAGTTAGTAAGTTAATAAGTTAGTAAGTTAATAAGTTAGTAAGTAAGTAAGTAAGTAAGTAAGTAAGTAAGTTAGTAAGTAAGTAAGTAAGTAAGTTAGTAAGCAAGTAAGCAAGTAAGTAAGTTACTAAGTTACTAAGTTAGTAAGTAAGTTAGTTATTAAGTAAGTAAGTAAGTAAATAAGTTAGTAGGTAAGTAAGTAAGTAAGTTAGTAAGTTAGTAAGTAAGTAAGTTAATAAGTTAGTAACTAAGTAAGTAAGTTAGTAAGTAAGTAAGTTAGTAAGCAAGTAAGTAAGTTAGTAAGTTAGTAAGTTGTTAGGTAAGTAAGTAAGTAAGTAAGTAAGTAAGTAAGTAAGTAAGTAAGTAAGTAAGTAAGTAAGTTAGTAAGTAAGTAAGTAAGTAAGTTAATACGTTAGTGAGTAAGTAAGTAAGTTAGTAAGTATGTAAGTAAGTAAGTAAGTAAGTAAGTAAGTAAATAAGTTAGTGAGTAAGTAAGTAAGTAAGTAAGTAAGTTAGTAAGTAAGTAAGTAAGTTAATAAGTTAGTGAGTAAGTAAGTTAGTAAGTAAGTAAGTAAGTAAGTAAGTAAGTAAGTAAGTAAGTTAGTAAGTAAGTAAGTAAGTAAGTAAGTTAATAAGTTAGTGAGTAAGTAAGTTAGTAAGTAAGTTAGTAAGTAAGTAAGTAAGTAAGTAAGTTAGTAAGTAAGTTAGTAAGTAAGTAAGTAAGTAAGTAAGTAAGTTAATAAGTTAGTGAGTAAGTAAGTAAGTTAGTAAGTAAGTAAGTAAGTAAGTAAGTAAGTTAATAAGTTAGTGAGTAAGTAAGTAAGTTAGTAAGTAAGTTAGTAAGTAAGTAAGTAAGTAAGTAAGTTAGTAAGTACGACAGGTGGACACTCGTGTGTGGACGACAGGTGACGACAGGTGGACCCTCTGGACTCACCCTGGTGGTGTAGGCCGCCTCAGGGTCGTCCTCCAGGACTCGAGAGAGACCGAAGTCGGACACTTTACACACCAGGTTGCTGTTGACCAGGATGTTTCGAGCCGCCAGGTCTCGGTGAACGTAGCCCATGTCCGACAGATACTTCATGCCCGAGGCGATGCCGCGCAGCATCCCGACGAGCTGGATCCCCGTGAACTGAGCGTCGTGCTTCTGAGGAACACAAACACAACATCAGGAAAACTCTTCCACAATCTGTCCGTGCGAACATGGTTTTCTCGTCATGGACTGTGTCGACGACAAGACGAGGAGAACCTCATTGAACCCGTCAGAGCCGGTTCTTCTGGCTCCTCCTGGACCTCCTGGGTCAGACCACCTGATGTGAAGCTGCTCATGAGTGTGAGCTGCTCACACGAACAACACAACTCTTGACTCCAGGTCAGAAACGCTACCCTTTAAAAACACTCGTCAGTACTTTTACACTGAGAGAAACAAGTACTTTTACACTGAGAGAAAGAAACAAGTACTTTAATACTGAGAGAAAGAAACAAGTACTTTTATACTGAGAGAAACAAGTACTTTTATACTGAGAGAAACAAGTCCTTTAATACTGAGAGAGACAAGTACTATTATACTGAGAGAAACAAGTACTTTTATACTGAGAGAAACAAGTACTTTTATACTGAGAGAAACAAGTCCTTTAATACTGAGAGAGACAAGTACTATTATACTGAGAGAAACAAGTACTTTTATACTGAGAGAAACAAGTACTTTTATACTGAGAGAAACAAGTACTTTTATACTGAGAGAAACAAGTACTTTTTATACTGAGAGAAACAAGTACTTTTATACTGAGAGAAACAAGTACTTTTACGCTGAGAGAAACAAGTACCTTTACACTGAGAGAAACAAGTACTTTTATACTGAGAGAAACAAGTACTTTTTATACTGAGAGAAACAAGTACTTTTATACTGAGAGAAACAAGTACTTTTACACTGAGAGAAACAAGTACTTTTACACTGAGAGAAACAAGTACTTTTATACTGAGAGAAACAAGTACTTTTACACTGAGATAAACAAGTACTTTTATACTGAGAGAAACAAGTACTTTTTATACTGAGAGAAACAAGTACTTTTATACTGAGAGAAACAAGTACTTTTACACTGAGAGAAACAAGTACTTTTATACTGAGAGAAACAAGTACTTTTATACTGAGAGAAACAAGTACTTTTACACTGAGATAAACAAGTACTTTTATACTGAGAGAATGATACTGTATTTAAGTATTAAATACTGTATTTAATACTTTAATACAGTATTTTGTTTTTAAATCAATGTTCAAGTTCAACGTCTGATCAGTAGCTCTGTGCTCTGTTGGTTTGGTCTTGTGACTCAATTATAACAACATTTATATTGAATTAAAAGATTATGAATATGACTATGAAAATGTATTTATGAATTCACTGGAATTAGAATATTAAACTCTACTGAAAATGTAATTTTTTGTTTAACATTTTAAAAAATAAAAAATTTGATAAACTGTAAACTTGAGATAAAAAAAATGTTAAATTCTTGAAAAACACAATAAAAAGAAAATATCAACGTTGACTCATTTGTTTTTGAAGGTGGTCGTAATAATAAGTGTTTTTCCTCTCAGGCTCCTGGAGATGTTTCCAGATGCACTCGAATCCATTTCCTGCCTCTTGAGTTGTCTCTGGCAACATATCTCACCCCTGCTCGGAGTGTGTGAGTCGAGGGTGAGAACGAGCCTCAGGTGACTCGACAGGAATCACACCAGCAACCTCCGTGTTCCTCGTGTGTCGAGCGTGATGACCTCACGTCGAACTCCTGAAGAAGCTGCTGATCGACGTCAACATCCATCAACGTCTCTGAGACTCTGAACATGCGAGGAAACCTCCAGAGACACGAGATCACATCTGTGGAGCTTCAGGTTCTTGTGACTCTGAGTCTCTTGTTCCATCGACACAAACACCAGGAAACCCTCGTGAACGTCCATCAGCTCCAGAAATACCAGAAGATATATATGTTGTGTACTCACTCTCAAGAAACTGTCCAGAGATCCGTTCTCCATGTACTCGGTCACGATCATCACAGGTTTACCTGCAACACAAAGACACACAACTATGTTTTACTTGTTAACTTGTCAACTTGTTAACATGTCAACTTGTTAACATGTTAACATGTAAACTTGTCAACATGTCAACTTGATAACTTGTCAACATGTCAACTTGTTAACATGTCAACTTGATAACTTGTCAAAATGTAAACTTGTTAACTTGTCAACATGTCAACATGTCAACATGTCAACATGTCAACATGTCAACATGTCAACTTGTTAACTTTTTAACTTGTCAACTTGTCAACTTGTTAACTTGTTAACTTGTTAACTTGTCAACTTGTTAATATGTCAACTTGTCAACTTGTTAACAAGTATACTTGTTAACTTGTCAACTTGTTAACACGTTAACATGTCAACTTGTTAACTTGTCAACTTGTTAACATGTCAACTTCATAACATGTCAACTTGTTAACATGTCAACTTTATAACTTGTCAACTTTATAACTTGTCAACATGTCAACTTGTTAACATGTCAACTTGATAACTTGTCAACATGTCAACTTGTTAACATGTCAACTTGTTAACATGTCAACTTGTTTACTTGTCAACTTGTCAACGTGTCAACTTGTCAACTTGTCAACTTGTTTACTTGTCAACTTGTCAACTTGTTAACATGTCAACGTGTTAACTTGTCAACTTGTTAACTTGTTAACATGTCAACTTGTTAACTTGTTAACATGTCAACTTGTTAACTTGTCAACTTGTTAACATGTCAACTTGATAACTTGTCAACATGTCAACTTGTTAACATGTCAACTTGTTAACTTGTCAACTTGTTAACATGTCAACGTGTTAACTTGTCAACTTGTTAATTTGTTAACATGTCAACTTGTTAACTTGTTAACTTGTCAACTTGTTAATATGTCAACTTGTTAATATGTCAACTTGTTAACTTGTTAACATGTCAACTTGTTAACTTGTTAACATGTCAACTTGTTAACTTGTTAACATGTCAACTTGTTAACATGTCAACATGTCAACTTGTTAACTTGTTAACATGTCAACTTGTTAACTTGTCAACTTGTTAACATGTCAACTTGTTAACTTGTCCACTTGTTAACTTGTCAAATTGTTAACTTGTCAACTTGTAGTAGTTGTAATAGTTCTTAAAAAACATCAGTAAATAAAGTTGATTTCATGAGAAGAAAACATTGAATTTTTATGAATCAAAGTATGAATCATGTGTCGTTGTTTCAAGAAAACTTCATTCAAAGAGAAACTTTACATCATTAAGAATAAACTCACATCCTTTAACAAGTTGACACAACACATGCACAAGTGTGTACTTGTGTGTTTATGAACTGTGTGTGTGTTTGAAGTTCAATATTGAACCTGAGAAATCATGGTTTATTCAAATGGACATATTTACAAACACTTGTCAACACTGGGTCTGTGATCGTGTGACGAGTCAGATCTTATGGATCTTATTAAAGACTCTGTAAGGAGGTCATCTTGTCATGATTCAGCAGCTCTGAAGATCAGCAGCAGTTCAAGAACAGACGCAGATGAACAAGAAGAACAAACAAGTTCAACTGAGGAGTTTCTTCTTGTCATGAACGCCTGAACCTCCTCAGGATCAGCGACAAAGTTCAGGCTCATTATTTGCTGGTTTCCTGCCGTGAGTCTTAACTCAGAACTTCTGTGACTGTGAGTCGACTCACGATATGATTCTTTGATCAGATCATGATTCACTCGAGCTCCTCACGAGTTCTTCACTGTTGAAGCTTCAGAGACGTTTGTCTGGAAATACTAGAAGCGTTTAAAACCCTCCTTACTAGTATTACTCCAGCAGGATACGCAGTATTACTCCTCGAGGATAAGTAGTATCACTCCAAGAGTATACGTAGTATTGCTCCAGGAGGATACGTAGTATTACTCCACAAGGATACGTAGTATTACCCCAAGAGTATACGTAGTATTGCTCCAGGAGGATACGTAGTATTACTCCAAGAGTATAAGTAGTATTGCTCCAGGAGGATAAGTAGTATTACTCCACGAGGATAAGTAGTATTACTCCAAGATGATACGTAGTATTACTCCACGAGGATACGTAGTATTACCCCAAGAGTATACGCAGTATTGCTCCAGGAGGATACGTAGTATTACTCCAAGAGTATAAGTAGTATTGCTCCAGGAGGATAAGTAGTATTACTCCACGAGGATAAGTAGTATTACTCCACGAGGATACGTAGGATTACTCCACGAGGATACGTAGTATTACTCCACGAGGATAAGTAGTATTACTCCACGAGGATAAGTAGTATTACTCCATAAGGATACGTAGGATTACTCCACGAGGATACGTAGTATTACTCCACGAGGATACGTAGGATTACTTCACGAGGATAAGTAGTATTACTCCAGGAGGATACGTAGTATTACTCCAGGAGGATAAGTAGTATCACTCAAAGAGTATAAGTAGTATTGCTCCAGGAGGATACGTAGAATTACTCCACGAGGATACGTAGTATTACTCCACGAGGATAAGTAGTATTACTCCACGAGGATAAGTAGTATTACTCCATAAGGATACGTAGGATTTCTCCACGAGGATACGTAGTATTACTCCACGAGGATACGTAGGATTACTTCACGAGGATAAGTAGTATTACTCCAGGAGGATACGTAGTATTACTCCAGGAGGATAAGTAGTATTACTCCACGAGGAAACGTAGTATTACTCCACGAGGATAAGTAGTATTACTCCACGAGGATAAGTAGTATTACTCCATGAGGATATGTAGTATTACTCCACGAGGATATGTAGTATTACTCCAGGAGGATACGGAATAGTACTCCACGAGGATTTGAAGTATTACTCCACGAGGATATGTAGTATTACTCCAGGAGGATACGTAGTATTACTCCAGGAGTGCTCTGTGGTATAACTCGATGATGCCTTGAGGTATTACTCTGATGTTGAGGTATTACTCTGAGAGGTACTGACTGAGAATGTTTTCTGTAGTTTCACTGAATATATATATCATCAAATGTTAAGCGAGTTAAAGAAAGTGAAAGTACAACACGATCCTACGACTCACTGCGAGTGACGACGCCCTCCAGCCTGATGATGTTTGGATGGTCAAACTGGCCCATGATGGACGCCTCGGCCAGGAAGTCTCGCCTCTGCTTGTCCGTGAATCCTCCCTTCAGGGTCTTGATGGCCACACAGATCTCCTTCTTGCTGGGCAGCTTCAGACGACCACTGCACACTTCGCCGAACTCTCCTGCAACATGTGACACGTTAGCTTCAACCTCGTTCTGAGTTCACTGGGAGGGAGCAGGACCAAGAATGTATGAAGATCTTCTGATGATGATCTCAGTCATGAAGTTGAAGTTGGAAAAATAATGTATTTCACTCACGAACCAAAGATCATTTTCAGGAAAAGATAAAGTTTTTAATCTAATTTAATTTATTGTGATTTATCTCACAGTAACTTTTACTACGTTTTCTAAATATTTTTGACTTCGAAAAAATATGAATTATTTCTTAAAGTATGAAAGTAAAATGAAAAACATATACTTTATGTAAACAATCAACCAGTTCTGAAGATTCTCATGTTTACATTAGTGTTATTAGGTTTTTACCAGTATTATGAAGTATTTATGAACAAAGATTGAAATACTTTATAGTTTTAAGATCATTTTTTATTTTAAAGTTACTGTTGTGTGACTGTTCTGTGAATGTTGAGTGACTGTTGTCTGAATGTTGTGTGACTGTTGTGTGAATGTTGAGCAACTGTTGTCTGAATGTTGTGTGACTGTTGTGCGACTGTTGCCTGAATGTTGTGTGTCTGTTGTGCGACTGTTGTGTGTCTGTTGTTTGAATGTTGAGCGACTGTTGCCTGAATGTTGTGTGACTGTTGCCTGAATGTTGTGTGTCTGTTGAGCGACTGTTGACTGAATGTTGTGTGAATGTTGAGCAACTGTTGTCTGAATGTTGTGTGAATGTTGAGCAACTGTTGCCTGAATGTTGTGTGACTGTTGCCTGAATGTTGTGTGTCTGTTGAGCGACTGTTGCCTGAATGTTGTGTGTCTGTTGTGTGACTGTTGACTGAATGTTGTGTGAATGTTGAGCGACTGTTGTCTGAATGTTGTGTGAATGTTGAGCAACTGTTGTCTGAATGTTGTGTGACTGTTGTGCGACTGTTGCCTGAATGTTGTGTGTCTGTTGTGTAACTGTTGTGCGACTGTTGTGTGTCTGTTGTTTGACTGTTGAGCGACTGTTGCCTGAATGTTGTGTGTCTGTTGAGCGACTGTTGCCTGAATGTTGTGTGTCTGTTGTGTGACTGTTGAGCGACTGTTGACTGAATGTTGTGTGTCTGTTGAGCGACTGTTGCCTGAATGTTGTGTGTCTGTTGTGTGACTGTTGAGCGACTGTTGACTGAATGTTGTGTGTCTGTTGTGTGACTGTTGAGCGACTGTTGCCTGAATGTTGTGTGTCTGTTGTGTGACTGTTGAGCGACTGTTGCCTGAATGTTGTGTGTCTGTTGTGTGACTGTTGAGCAACTGTTGCCTGAATGTTCTGTGACTGTTGTGTGACTGTTGAGCAACTGTTGTGTGACTGTTGTGTGACTGTTGTGCGACTGTTGCTCACCTGCTCCGACCACTTTATCGATGGCGATACAAGACGCCTCCAGCTCTTTGGCGAACTCGTGCACAGCCTGACTCGGGTCCTCGTAGGTGTGAGGGTCGACGTACGTCCTGATGCCGGGAAGACGAACTGAGACGAGAGAAGTAATGACATGACTTTCATGACTTCATCACATGACACCATTACATGAATTCATCACATGACTCCATCACATGACACCATCACATGACTCTATCACATGACTCCATCACATGACTCCATCACATGACTTCATCACATGACTTCATCACATGACTCCATCACATGACTCCATCACATGACTCTATCACATGACTTCATCACATGACTCCATCACATGACTTCATCACATGACACCATCACATGACTCTATCACATGACTCCATCACATGACTCCATCACATGACTCTATCACATGACTCCATCACATGACTCCATCACATGACACCATCACATGACTCTATCACATGACTCCATCACATGACTCCATCACATGACTCCATCACATGACTTCATCACATGACTCCATCACATGACTTCATCACATGACTCCATCACATGACTCCATCACATGACACCATTACATGACTTCATCACATGACTCCATCACATGACTTCATCACATGACTCCATCACATGACTCCATCACATGACACCATTACATGACTTCATCACATGACTCCATCACATGACTCCATTACATGACTCCATCACATGACTTCATCACATGACTCCATCACATGACTCCATCACATGACTCCATCACATGACTTCATCACATGACACCATCACATGACTCTATCACATGACTTCATCACATGACTCCATCACATGACTTCATCACATGACACCATCACATGACTCTATCACATGACTCCATCACATGACTCCATCACATGACACCATCACATGACTCTATCACATGACTCCATCACATGACTCCATCACATGACTCCATCACATGACTTCATCACATGACTCCATCACATGACACCATTACATGAATTCATCACATGACTCCATCACATGACTCCATCACATGACTCCATCACATGACTCCATCACATGACTCCATCACATGACTCCATCACATGACTCCATCACATGACTCCATCACATGACACCATTACATGATTTCATCACATGACTCCATCACATGACTCCATCACATGATTTCATCACATGACTTCATCACATGACTCCATCACATGACTCCATCACATGACACCATTACATGACTTCATCACATGACTCCATCACATGACTTCATCACATGACTCCATCACATGACTCCATCACATGACTTCATCACATGACTCCATCACATGACACCATTACATGAATTCATCACATGACTCCATCACATGACTCCATCACATGACTCCATCACATGACTCCATCACATGACTCCATCACATGACTCCATCACATGACACCATTACATGACTTCATCACGACTCCATCACATGACTCCATCACATGACTCCATCACATGACTCCATCACATGACTCCATCACGTGACTTCATCACATGACTCCATCACATGACACCATTACATGACTTCATCACGACTCCATCACATGACTCCATCACATGACTCCATCACATGACTCCATCACGTGACTTCATCACATGACTCCATCACATGACTCCATCACATGACTCCATCACATGACTCCATCACATGACAGCATTACATGACTTCATCACATGACTCCATCACATGACTTCATCACATGACTCCATCACATGACTCCATCACATGACTCCATCACATGACTCCATCACATGACTCCATCACATGACACCATTACATGACTTCATCACGACTCCATCACATGACTCCATCACATGACTCCATCACATGACTCCATCACGTGACTTCATCACATGACTCCATCACATGACACCATTACATGACTTCATCATGACTCCATCACATGACTCCATCACATGACTCCATCACGTGACTTCATCACATGACTCCATCACATGACTCCATCACATGACTCCATCACATGACTCCATCACATGACAGCATTACATGACTTCATCACATGACTCCATCACATGACTTCATCACATGACACCATTACATGACTTCATCACATGACTCCATCACATGACTTCATCACATGACTCCATCACATGACTCCATCACATGACTCCATCACATGACTCTATCACATGACTCCATCACATGACTTCATCACATGACTCCATCACATGACTCCATCACATGACACCATTACATGACTTCATCACATGACTCCATCACATGACTTCATCACATGACTCCATCACATGACTCCATCACATGACTTCATCACATGACTCCATCACATGACTCCATCACATGACTCCATCACATGACTCCATCATAGGACTTCATCACATGACTCCATCACATGACACCATTACATGAATTCATCACATGACTCCATCACATGACACCATCACATGACACCATCACATGACTTTCATGACTTCATCACATGACTCCATCACATGATTCAATCACATGGTTTCATCACATGCCTGCATCACATGATTCCATCACATGACTCCATCACGTGACACCATCACATGACTCCATCACATGATTCAATCACATGGTTTCATCACATGCCTGCATCACATGATTCCATCACATGACTCCATCACGTGACACCATCACATGACTCCATCACATGATTCAATCACATGACTCCATCACATGCCTGCATCACATGACTGCATCACATGACTCCATCACATGACTCCATCACATGACACCATCACATGACTCCATCACATGACTCCATCACATGACTCCATCACATGACACCATCACATGACTCCATCACATGACTTTCATGACTTCATCACATGACTCCATCACATGACTCCATCACATGACTCCTTCACATGACTCCATCACATGACTCCATCACATGATTCAATCACATGATTTCATCACATGCCTGCATCACATGATTCCATCAAATGACTCATCACATGACTCCATCACGTGACACCATCACATGACTCCATCACATGATTCAATCACATGATTTCATCACATGCCTGCATCACATGACTCCATCACATGACTCCATCACATGACTCCATCACATGACTCCATCACATGACTCCATCACATGACACCATCACATAACTCCATCACATGACTCCATCACATGACTCCATCACATGACACCATCACATGACTCCATCACATGACACCATCACATGACTCCATCACATGACTCCATCACATGACTCCATCACATGATTCAATCACATGATTTCATCACATGCCTGCATCACATGATTCCATCAAATGACTCATCACATGACTCCATCACGTGACACCATCACATGACTCCATCACATGATTCAATCACATGATTTCATCACATGCCTGCATCACATGACTCCATCACATGACTCCATCACATGACTCCATCACATGACTCCATCACATGACACCATCACATGACTCCATCACATGACTCCATCACATGACTTCATCACATGACTCCATCACATGACTTCATCACATGACTCCATCACATGACTTCATCACATGACTCCATCACATGACACCATCACATAACTCCATCACATGACTCCATCACATGACTCCATCACATGACACCATCACATGACTCCATCACATGACACCATCACATGACTCCATCACATGACTCCATCACATGACTCCATCACATGATTCAATCACATGATTTCATCACATGCCTGCATCACATGATTCCATCAAATGACTCATCACATGACTCCATCACGTGACACCATCACATGACTCCATCACATGATTCAATCACATGATTTCATCACATGCCTGCATCACATGACTCCATCACATGACTCCATCACATGACTCCATCACATGACTCCATCACATGACTCTATCACATGACTCCATCACATGACTCCATCACATGACTCCATCACATGACTTCATCACATGACTCCATCACATGACTTCATCACATGACACCATCACATGACTCTATCACATGACTCCATCACATGACTCCATCACATGACACCATCACATGACTCTATCACA
>NC_141829.1:2022896-2042896 GCF_982586985.1 Callionymus lyra
CCTTCAACTCTGAAGCAGCAGAAGTCAAAGTGATTACGTCTCATTAGCGGATCAACTGCTAGTAAAAGTTCTGTTGGTTTGAATGAAAACAACATGTAGCACAAGTTGTTTATTGTTGGATAAAGAAATACAAATAATATTAAATCTAAAGTATTAAACTTACTTATGTGTCCATTAAATACTTCATTGATACATTTTCAGCAACAATTATGTAATAAATCATTAGTATCATCAATATTTACACATTATATTTAAAACTAGTTTCAGTTATTTGAACTTTAAACTTAAACTTATAATGTTGAGATCAGGTTGAAATGAATAAACAATAAATCAAAATAAATAGCGACTCCTCTAAGGTTGACCTCTGACCTGCCGATGAGGACGTACAGCAGCACCGTCAGCAGGATGATGGCGACGGCAGAAGAGATGGCGATCAGAACCACCTGACTGTTCTCACTGGAGATGGAGAACGCAGCTGAGGACGGAGAGCAACGTTAGCGACCTTACTGTCATGCTAATGTAAACGTTACTGTCATGCTAATTTGATGCTAATGTAAACATTACTGTCATGCTAATGTAAACATTACTGTCATGCTAATGTAAACATTACTGTCATGCTAATGTAATGCTAATGTAAATGTTACTGTCATGCTAATGTAATGCTAATGTAAACGTTACTGTCATGCTAATGTAAACATAACTGTCATGTAAATGTCATGCTAATGTGAAACGTTACTGTCATGCTAATGTAATGCTAATGTAAATGTTACTGTCATGCTAATGTAATGCTAATGTAAACGTTACTGTCATGCTAATGTAAACATAACTGTCATGTAAATGTCATGCTAATGTAAACGTTACTGTCATGCTAATGTAAACATTACTGTCATGCTAATGTAAACATTACTGTCATGCTAATGTAATGCTAATGTAAACATTACTGTCACGCTAATGTAAACATTACTGTCATGTAAATGTCATGCTAATGTAAACGTTACTGTCATGCTAATGTAAACATTACTGTCATGCTAATGTAAACATTACTGTCATGCTAATGTAATGCTAATGTAAACATTACTGTCATGCTAATGTCAACGTTACTGTCATGCTAATGTAAACATTACTGTCATGCTAATGTAATGCTAATGTAAACTTTACTGTCATGCTAATGTCAACGTTACTGTCATGCTAATGTAATGCTAATGTAAACTTTACTGTCATGCTAATGTCAACGTTACTGTCATGCTAATGTAATGCTAATGTAAACTTTACTGTCATGCTAATGTCAACGTTACTGTCAATGTAAATGTCATGCTAATGTAAACAATACTGTCATGCTAATGTAATGCTAATGTAAACGTTACTGTCATGCTAATGTAATGCTAATGTAAACGTTACTGTCATGCTAATGTAAACATTACTGTCATGTAAATGTCATTCTAATGTAAACAATACTGTCATGCTAATGTAATGCTAATGTAAATGTTACTGTCATGCTAATGTAATGCTAATGTAAACGTTACTGTCATGCTAATGTAAACGTTACTGTCATGCTAATGTAAACATTAATGTCATCTAAATGTTACTGTCATGCTAATGTAATGCTAATGTAAACGTTACTGTCATGCTAATGTGAACATTACTGTCATGTAAATGTTACTGTCATGCTAATGTAATGCTAATGTAACGTTACTGTCATGCTAATGTAAACATTACTGTCATGTAAATGTTACTGTCATGCTAATGTAATGCTAATGTAACGTTACTGTCATGCTAATGTAATGCTAATGTAAACGTTACTGTCATGCTAATGTGAACGTTACTGTCATGCTAATGTAAACGTTACTGTGATGCTAATGTGAACGTTACTGTCATGCTAATGTAAACGTTACTGTCATGCTAATGTGTGCTAATGTAAACGTTACTGTCATGTTACTGTCATGCTAATGTCACGCTAATGTCACGCTAATGTCTCGACACAGGACGTACAGTCAGGGCTGGTCTCGAAGTGGAAGCTAGCACTGCTGGCGCCGTAACCCGCCGCCGTTCGCGCTCGGATCTGCAGCAGATACGCCGTGTTGGGCTTCAGTCCGTTGAGAGTCACGTTACATCCTCGAGCTCGAAGGATGGTGTAGCTGATCTCCTGCTCCTCCTGAGAGTCGGAGACAGTGGTTTAGAAACAGCGTCGATCCATTTTGACCAAATGTAATTTAAACAGTATTGTAGCGACTAATCAGCCGCCACTGAATAGATCAGAGTGCAGAAAGGCATCATGGGAGTTCACAGGTTTGTTGTCACCATAAGTAAGGTGTGTGTGTTTGTTAGTGTCGAGTTGTGTTTGTTTATAAATCGAGGCTTAAGAGTCAACGTTCAGTGTTTCAATAACAAAATAATAAAGAAAAGTAAAGATTCATGAAGAAATAGAAGCTCAGTCGTCCTGCAGACACTCAGTGTAGATCTTCAGCCTGTCAATCATTGATCAATGTAACCAACACACACTCACACACATTCACATACACACAGTCACTCACACTAACACTAACACACATACACACACACACTCACACACAAACACACTCACTAACACACACACTCTCTAACACTCTCACTAACAAACTCACACACACACTCTCACACAAACGGACACTCACACACGCACACACACACTCACACACATTCACATACACACAGTCACTCACACTAACACACACACACATTCACACACACTAACTCCCACACACACACACACACACACACACACACTAACTCCCACACACTCACACACACACGCACTAACACACACACTCTCTCACACACACACTCACACACAAACACACTCACTAACACACACACTCTCTCTCTCAGACACACACACTAACACGCACACTCTCTCACACACACACACTCACACACACACACACACACACTCACTAACACACACACACACACACTCACTCACACACTCACACACACACACACACTCACACACTCATTGTTCAGAGCCACACACACACACTCACACACACACACACAGTCACTCACACACACACACACTCACTAACACACACACACACTCTCACACAAACGGACACTCACACACACACTCAGTAACACACACACTCACTAACACACACACTCTCTCACACACTCACACACACACACACACTCACACACACACACACACTCACACACTCATTGTTCAGAGCCACACACACACTCACACACTCATTGTTCAGAGCCACACACACACACTCACACTCACACACACACACACAGTCACTCACACACACACACACTCACTAACACACACACACACTCTCACACACACTCAGTAACACACACACTCACTAACACACACACACACACACACTCACACACACACACACACACACACACACACACACACACACACACACACACACACACACTCACTCACACACACACACACACACACACACACACACTCACTCACACACACACACACACACACACACACACACACACACACACACACACACTCACTCACACACACACACACACACACACACACACACTCACTCACACACACACACACACACACACACACACACACACTCACTCACACACACACACACATACACACTCACACACTCACTCACACACACACACACACACACACACACTCTTGACAACTCTCTCTGCAGATGAATTATCTTCTCTTTACTTTACGACTTTTCTTCCACTGATCTCCTGATAAAACAACTGCAGGATTTATAGACGTTTTATTGAACACATTGTTTCCAGATGTGACTCAGAAGAAAAGAACGAGACGAGCAGCAACTTATGAAAACATGAACTTAAATAGATTTAGGAAAAATCTGAAGTTTCCTGAAATGACTCTGTTTTAGTTCAAGTTATTATTTGAAATAAAAACTTTACTCCTTCATTCATCCCTCGCTCGTGCTTCACGTCAAACTAAACACAAGTTACAACGATGACAACGACAGCAACGATAAAAATGTCAACACAAATAACAACAACGAAAATGTGACTAATAACAGCTAATAACAACCTCGTAATTATGACGACAATGATGACGACAACAAAGTAATTAACAACAATAATAACAACAATAATAACAATAATATAAATAATTACAACTAATAACAACCTCAGCCTTAAAATCACGGATAAAATGATGACAATAAAAATAATTAAACATAAGTTAATAACTAAACAACAACAGCCATAAAGACAACAATAATTGTTGTTGTGTTATCTCAGGGTCAAGATGACCCGAAGCTTGTGTTAACCTCGACCCAGTAGCTACACAAAGGATGAAACTATTACATTTGTTTCCGGGCCTTCGGGTCACCTTGACCCCGAGATAACACAATGGATAATAACAACAATAATAATAAAAATAAACTCAAACAATATCATGAAATAAAAACACAAAATAAAAGAGAATTTAATGAACATTTAAATAATAACAGCAACGATAATAAAAACGTAATTAATTATAACAAGTCTTACAATAGAATCTATTGAAGAAACAACATGACGATCAAGTTAACTCATTAACACATTAACCACCGAGTAAAGAGTTAACTCTTAATAATAATAACTAATAACAATAATAACTAATAACAATAATAACTAATAACAATAATAAGAGTTGATTTAGTGAAGGACGAACAAGAGAAACAACGTCTGCGCTCGTCAAAGACGTCTCTGAGCCTCAGGAATCAGCTTTTATGAGGCAGTTACTCACACACTCATTGTTCAGAGCCACACACACACACACACGCACACACACGCACACACACACGCACACACACACCCCCACACGCACACACACACTCACACAAACCTCACACTCATTACCAGCATCAGAGCTCCGAGGTAACAGATACATCTCGACTCTTCATCCTCCATAAATCCTCTGACGACGCACAACGGCGTGTGAGCCGCGGAAAATCACACACAGGTGTGCGTGACACAAGGTCCCAGTGTGAGTGTGTAACAGCCAGAGCTGCGTGATTATGGGATGTTCACCGATGCATGCGTGCCATTGTGTGTGTGTTACTGACCCCGTTTACAGCCTCGCACTCGACAATCCAAACAAAGCTGTCGCAGATTACAGCTTCTACCGCACAACTGTGTACACAACTATGTACACAATGATCTATACAACCATGTACACATCTATCGACACAAATGTGTACACGACTATGCACACAACTATCGCGGAATTATCTAAACAACTATGTACATAATAGTTTACACAGATAGCTAAACAAATTGTACACGACTATCGACACACTTATCCATACAACTATGTACACAACTATGTACACAACTATGTACACAACTACTGACACAACTGTACACAAAACTATCTTTAAACAGCATTGACGGAAACACTTAAATGAGCTCAGTGAGACAGGAAGTGACATCATCGATCTGGAACTAAATAGCAAAGACGGTAGTGGTTGAAATGTGTAGTTGTGTAGTTGTGTAGTTGTGTAGTTGTGTAGTTGGCTGATGTAATAAACACTCTTTAGGTTTCATTTGGTAAATTGATGATATTTAAAGACTAAAAATAAAACATCAGTGACTTTATGTTGCACCAACAAACAACCAGGTGAATAATTAGTGATGATTATTGAGTAATTATTGAATAATAAGTGATGATTATTGAATAATTAGTGATGATTATTGAATAATTATTGAATAATTAGTGATTATTATTGAATAATTAGGGATGATTATTGAATAATTATTGATGCTTATTGAATAATTATTGAATAATTAGTGATGATTATTGAATAATTAGTGACGTTTATTGAATAATTAGTGATGATTATTGAATAATTATTGATGCTTATTGAATAATTATTGAATAATTAGTGATGATTATTGAATAATTAGTGACATTTATTGAATAATTATTGAATAATTAGTGATGATTATTGAATAATTAGTGACATTTATTGAATAATTATTGAATAATTAGTGATGATTATTGAATAATTAGTGACGTTTATTGAATAATTAGTGATTTCTTCTTCTTCTTCTTCCACATGTTTCTTCAATGATTCACTTCCTGGAGTTCGAGAGATTCTCCGCCGTCGACGACTAGAATCTTATTTTAGTTTTTTATTTCAGGCTCTCGTGGACGAGGCTCGAGTGTCTTTGACCTGTTTTTCTCTGCATCTGATGTTTCCTCACAGATCCCATGAAACCACAAACCAACTCTGACTTTAGTCATTGAGTTTCTGCTGCTGAAAGCTTTCAATGACAGACGCCATCGTTCGACTTGATCTTCAAACAGTTACGACTGAAGTTTATCTGTTGATGTGATGCTTCAGCAGGAAACGAGTGATAAAAGTAAAGTCAATCAACGAAAAACATTAAAATGACTTTTAATTCCAAACAGAGTTGATAAAAGAAGAAAATCTTAACATTCAATGATTGAATTTAACATTTCAAACGTTTTATAATTCAATTTTGAAGATAAATTGTGGTTTTAAATCAGGAAATTTAACATTATTTTGACATCAAAGGTTTTTTCTGTTGAAATCAAATATTTTCTAATATTGTTCATATTCTAGTTCCAATGATTTAACATTTTCATTTAGACTTCAATATAAAGTGTTGGTAGGAAAGCGACAGCAGACCAAAGCAACAGAGCATGATGGGCTGAAAGTATCTCTGAGTTGTGAGACGTTGACGAGACGAGATATCGGACGATAACAAGATGTTGATTAAAAGCATGGATGTCGAGGCGACACACGAGGTCAGAGTCACGGGTCGTCAGGAAATGAAGACACGATCACGACAACGATAACATCCTTCCATTAAACTGTCCTTGTTGGAAAATAAACACACAAGGTTTGGATGAAACATCTTCATCTGCTGATCGACTGCTCTGGTCTGATCACGACACAGCAGTTTGACATTGACTTGTTTGATTTAAGTTCTTTTCAAAACGTCATTTATAAATATATATATACACAATATATATCTTTATAAATATATATATACACAATATATATATTTATAAATATATATATACACAATATATATATTTATAAATATATATATACACAATATATATATATTTATAAATATATATATATACACAATATATATCTTTATAAATATATATATATACACAATATATATCTTTATAAATATATATATACACAATATATATATATATATATTTATAAATATATATATACACAATATATATATATAAATATAAATATACACAATATATATCTTTATAAATATATATATACACAATATATATATTTATAAATATATATATACACAATATATATCTTTATACATATATATATACACAATATATATATATTTATAAATATATATATATACACAATATATATCTTTATAAATATATATATATACACAATAAATATCTTTATAAATATATATATACACAATATATATCTTTATACATATATATATACACAATATATATATTAATAAATATATATATACACAATATATATATCTTTATAAATATATATATATATGTACACAATATATATATTTATAAATATATATATACACAATATATATCTTTATAAATATATATATACACAATATATATCTTTATATCTTTTTAACATATATACCACTTGAATGACTGAAGACATCGATGTACTTTTACATGTTTTTCTCATTCATTTAAATTTTTTAATATAATAACAACAATAATAATAATTATAATAATAATAATAATAATTATAATATAATAACAAACATCATATTTAGCGCTTTTTTGTGACGCACAAAGACGCCTGACATTAAGAAGAACAAACTATTATGTGTGTAGTTAGTTTGTTCTCCTCGTGTTGTGTTG
Source organism: Callionymus lyra (assembly GCF_982586985.1). Taxonomy (NCBI): domain Eukaryota; kingdom Metazoa; phylum Chordata; class Actinopteri; order Syngnathiformes; family Callionymidae; genus Callionymus; species Callionymus lyra. The sequence continues at coordinate 2,030,773 of NC_141829.1, forward strand.
GTTTACTCCGGACACTCCGGTTTCCTCCCAGAAACATACAGCGGTCGATGGAGAACTTGTGTGTAGGTGTGTGTGTGAATGGTTGTGTGTGTTTGTGTGTCCTGAGACAGACTGGCGTCCTGTCCAGGGTGTCCCCTGCCTTTCTCCCATAGAACCTGGGACAGACTCCAGTCTCCCTGCGACCCTCATAAGGACAAAGTGTCACGGAAAAAGTAAGGGAATGAATAAATTAAAGATAAATATCTTCTTCACATTTGTTGGTTCTCCTCATTTTTAAACGACCAATAGAATCTAAAGACACAAGTCATGTGATGCTGTGACATTACAAACACAAACACAAACCTTCTCGTAGTACTTGATCTCGTAGTCCAGGATGATGCCGTTGGGTCGCTCGGGTTCGTGCCAGGACAGAGACACACTGTTACGAGACGTCTTCTCCTTCTTGACTTGAGACACTTGAGACGGAGCTGTTGAACAAACACAGAGACACTGAAGACATGTTGAACAAACACAGAGACGCTGAAGACATGTTGAACAAACACAGAGACGCTGAAGACATGTTGAACAAACACAGAGACGCTGAAGACATGTTGAACAAACACAGAGACGCTGAAGACATGTTGAACAAACACAGAGACGCTGAAGACATGTTGAACAAACACAGAGACACTGAAGACATGTTGAACAAACACAGAGACGCTGAAGACATGTTGAACAAACACAGAGACGCTGAAGACATGTTGAACAAACACAGAGACACTGAAGACATGTTGAACAAACACAGAGACGCTGAAGACATGTTGAACAAACACAGAGACACTGAAGACATGTTGAACAAACACAGAGACACTGAAGACATGTTGAACAAACACAGAGACGCTGAAGACATGTTGAACAAACACAGAGACGCTGAAGACATGTTGAACAAACACAGAGACACTGAAGACATGTTGAACAAACACAGAGACGCTGAAGACATGTTGAACAAACACAGAGACGCTGAAGACATGTTGAACAAACACAGAGACACTGAAGACATGTTGAACAAACACAGAGACGCTGAAGACATGTTGAACAAACACAGAGACGCTGAAGACATGTTGAACAAACACAGAGACACTGAAGACATGTTGAACAAACACAGAGACACTGAAGACATGTTGAACAAACACAGAGACGCTGAAGACATGTTGAACAAACACAGAGACACTGAAGACATGTTGAACAAACACAGAGACGCTGAAGACATGTTGAACAAACACAGAGACGCTGAAGACATGTTGAACAAACACAGAGACGCTGAAGACATGTTGAACAAACACAGAGACACTGAAGACATGTTGAACAAACACAGAGACACTGAAGACATGTTGAACAAACACAGAGACACTGAAGACATGTTGAACAAACACAGAGACGCTGAAGACATGTTGAACAAACACAGAGACGCTGAAGACATGTTGAACAAACACAGAGACACTGAAGACATGTTGAACAAACACAGAGACGCTGAAGACATGTTGAACAAACACAGAGACGCTGAAGACATGTTGAACAAACACAGAGACACTGAAGACATGTTGAACAAACACAGAGACACTGAAGACATGTTGAACAAACACAGAGACGCTGAAGACATGTTGAACAAACACAGAGACGCTGAAGACATGTTGAACAAACACAGAGACGCTGAAGACATGTTGAACAAACACAGAGACACTGAAGACATGTTGAACAAACACAGAGACGCTGAAGACATGTTGAACAAACACAGAGACGCTGAAGACATGTTGAACAAACACAGAGACACTGAAGACATGTTGAACAAACACAGAGACACTGAAGACATGTTGAACAAACACAGAGACACTGAAGACATGTTGAACAAACACAGAGACGCTGAAGACATGTTGAACAAACACAGAGACGCTGAAGACATGTTGAACAAACACAGAGACGCTGAAGACATGTTGAACAAACACAGAGACGCTGAAGACATGTTGAACAAACACAGAGACACTGAAGACATGTTGAACAAACACAGAGACACTGAAGACATGTTGAACAAACACAGAGACGCTGAAGACATGTTGAACAAACACAGAGACACTGAAGACATGTTGAACAAACACAAAGACACTGAAGACATGTTGAACAAACACAGAGACGCTGAAGACATGTTGAACAAACACAAAGACGCTGAAGACATGTTGAACAAACACAGAGACGCTGAAGACATGTTGAACAAACACAGAGACACTGAAGACATGTTGAACAAACACAGAGACGCTGAAGACATGTTGAACAAACACAGAGACACTGAAGACATGTTGAACAAACACAAAGACACTGAAGACATGTTGAACAAACACAGAGACGCTGAAGACATGTTGAACAAACACAGAGACACTGAAGACATGTTGAACAAACACAAAGACGCTGAAGACATGTTGAACAAACACAAAGACACTGAAGACATGTTGAACAAACACAGAGACGCTGAAGACATGTTGAACAAACACAGAGACGCTGAAGACATGTTGAACAAACACAAAGACGCTGAAGACATGTTGAACAAACACAGAGACGCTGAAGACATGTTGAACAAACACAGAGACACTGAAGACATGTTGAACAAACACAGAGACACTGAAGACATGTTGAACAAACACAGAGACGCTGAAGACATGTTGAACAAACACAGAGACGCTGAAGACATGTTGAACAAACACAGAGACGCTGAAGACATGTTGAACAAACACAGAGACGCTGAAGACATGTTGAACAAACACAGAGACGCTGAAGACATGTTGAACAAACACAGAGACGCTGAAGACATGTTGAACAAACACAAAGACGCTGAAGACATGTTGAACAAACACAGAGACGCTGAAGACATGTTGAACAAACACAGAGACACTGAAGACATGTTGAACAAACACAGAGACGCTGAAGACATGTTGAACAAACACAGAGACACTGAAGACATGTTGAACAAACACAAAGACACTGAAGACATGTTGAACAAACACAGAGACGCTGAAGACATGTTGAACAAACACAGAGACACTGAAGACATGTTGAACAAACACAAAGACGCTGAAGACATGTTGAACAAACACAAAGACACTGAAGACATGTTGAACAAACACAGAGACGCTGAAGACATGTTGAACAAACACAGAGACGCTGAAGACATGTTGAACAAACACAAAGACGCTGAAGACATGTTGAACAAACACAGAGACGCTGAAGACATGTTGAACAAACACAGAGACACTGAAGACATGTTGAACAAACACAGAGACGCTGAAGACATGTTGAACAAACACAGAGACGCTGAAGACATGTTGAACAAACACAGAGACGCTGAAGACATGTTGAACAAACACAGAGACACTGAAGACATGTTGAACAAACACAGAGACGCTGAAGACATGTTGAACAAACACAGAGACGCTGAAGACATGTTGAACAAACACAAAGACGCTGAAGACATGTTGAACAAACACAGAGACACTGAAGACATGTTGAACAAACACAGAGACACTGAAGACATGTTGAACAAACACAGAGACGCTGAAGACATGTTGAACAAACACAGAGACGCTGAAGACATGTTGAACAAACACAAAGACGCTGAAGACATGTTGAACAAACACAAAGACGCTGAAGACATGTTTCTGGTGTGTTTTTTTTGTGTTTTTTATGTGTTTCTGGTGTTCAGTGTTGCTGCGACAGAACCTGAGAACAATTACATCATGTATGTAAACAGAGCGTCAGGCTTTAGGTATTTATCTCTTCTTCTCTCTCTCTTCTCTCTCTTCTTCTCTCTCTCTTCTCTCTCTTCTTCCTCCCCCTCTCCTCCTCCTCTCTTCCCTCGTTCCTGCTCTTTAATTCCCTGCGACTCTCACTTTATTGGACCACAGGAAGCAACACGTCCTTCATATGTTCAGACTCTGATCCGAGCGAAAGTTTCTCTTTGTCGACACGTCTGTTATTTTCTCTGCTCACACAGGAAGTTTGGATCCAGATGCAGAGACTCTGCTTCCCTCCCTGTGGTCGAGAGAGCGATGCTGACTTCTTTTATTGGCTGCTTCATGACGCTGATGATTTAGTGCGTCTGAGCTGCTCAGTGGCTTCGACTTCCTCGTCTCAATCTCTTCGTGTCTCTTCTGCTCTTCCTGCGAGTCGTCAACCAATTAATCTGCTGCCGGTCTGTGTTTCTGCTGCTGTCAGTGCTGAAGAAATAACGCCGAGTCGACGAATCAAGTCCTAAATCCTGCCTGTCATCCTCTCTCAGTGTTGTCCAAGATCCTTGAAGTGTTTTCAAGAGTGTGTTCAAGATACAAGTATACGATGTATAGTGATAGTGTAGTAACAAGTATATATGTGTAGTATTGCCCAGTACTTGACTCTGGTGTTGTGATAGTGTAGTAACAAGTATATATATGTAGTATTGTCCAGTACTTGACTCTGGTGTTGTGATAGTGTAGTAACAAGTATATATGTGTAGTATTGTCCAGTACTTGACTCTGGTGTTGTGATAGTGTAGTAACAAGTATATATGTGTAGTATTGTCCAGTACTTGACTCTGGTGTTGTGATAGTGTAGTAACAAGTATATATGTGTAGTATTGTCCAGTACTTGACTCTGGTGTTGTGATAGTGTAGTAACAAGGATATATGTGTAGTATTGTCCAGTACTTGACTCTGGTGTTGTGATAGTGTAGTAACAAGTATATATGTGTAGTATTGTCCAGTACTTGACTCTGGTGTTGTGATAGTGTAGTAACAAGTATATATGTGTAGTATTGTCCAGTACTTGACTCTGGTGTTGTGATAGTGTAGTAACAAGTATATATGTGTAGTATTGTCCAGTACTTGACTCTGGTGTTGTGATAGTGTAGTAACAAGTATATATGTGTAGTATTGTCCAGTACTTGACTCTGGTGTTGTGATAGTGTAGTAACAAGTATATATATGTAGTATTGTCCAGTACTTGACTCTGGTGTTGTGATAGTGTAGTAACAAGTATATATGTGTAGTATTGTCCAGTACTTGACTCTGGTGTTGTGATAGTGTAGTAACAAGTATACATGTGTAGTATTGTCCAGTACTTGACTCTGGTGTTGTGATAGTGTAGTAACAAGGATATATGTGTAGTATTGTCCAGTACTTGACTCTGGTGTTGTGATAGTGTAGTAACAAGGATATATGTGTAGTATTGTCCAGTACTTGACTCTGGTGTTGTGATAGTGTAGTAACAAGGATATATGTGTAGTATTGTCCAGTACTTGACTCTGGTGTTGTGATAGTGTAGTAACAAGTATACATGTGTAGTATTGTCCAGTACTTGACTCTGGTGTTGTGATAGTGTAGTAACAAGGATATATGTGTAGTATTGTCCAGTACTTGACTCTGGTGTTGTGATAGTGTAGTAACAAGTATATATGTGTAGTATTGTCCAGTACTTGACTCTGGTGTTGTGATAGTGTAGTAACAAGTATATATGTGTAGTATTGTCCAGTACTTGACTCTGGTGTTGTGATAGTGTAGTAACAAGGATATATGTGTAGTATTGTCCAGTACTTGACTCTGGTGTTGTGATAGTGTAGTAACAAGTATATATGTGTAGTATTGTCCAGTACTTGACTCTGGTGTTGTGATAGTGTAGCAACAAGTATATATGTGTAGTATTGTCCAGTACTTGACTCTGGTGTTGTGATAGTGTAGTAACAAGTATACATGTGTAGTATTGTCCAGTAATAGACTCTGGTGTTGTGATAGTGTAGTAACAAGTATATATGTGCAGTATTGTCCAGTACTTGACTCTGGTGTTGTGATAGTGTAGTAACAAGTATATATGTGTAGTATTGTCCAGTACTTGACTCTGGGGTTGTGATAGTGTAGTAACAAGTATATATGTGTAGTATTGTCCAGTACTTGACTCTGGTGTTGTGATAGTGTAGTAACAACAGTCATAACAACAGTCATAACAACAGTCATAACAACAGTCAAAACAACAGTCATAACAACAATCACGACAACACCCATGACAACAGTAACAACAACAGTCGTAACAACAGTAACGACAACAGTCACAATAACGGACGTAACAACAGTCACAACAGTCACAACAATAGTCGTAACAACATTCATAACAGCAGTAACGACAACAGTTCTAACAGCAGTCATAACATCAGTTGTGATAGTGTAGTAACAAGGATATATGTGTAGTATTGTCCAGTACTTGACTTGTGATAGTGTCGTAACAACAGTCGTGACAACAGTTACGAAAAAACTCATGACAACAGTCGTAACAAAAGGTGTAACAACAGTTGTTACATCAGTCATAACAGTCATAACAACAGTCATAACAACAGTCATAACAGCAGTCACGACAACAGTCATAACAGTACTAACAGTCACAACAACACCCATGACAACAGTCACAACAACAGTCGTAACAACATTCATTAAAACAGTCACAACAACAGTCGTAACAACATTCATAACAACAGTCACGCCAACAGTCACAACAAAAGTTCTGACAACAGTCGCAACAACAGTTTTGACAACAGTTCTGACAACAGTCGCAACAACATTCATAACAATAGTTATAACAACAGTCACGACAACAGTCATAACAACATTCATAACAACAGTTATAACAACAGTCACGACAACAACCATGACAACACACATAACAACAGTCATGACAACAGTCGTAACAACATTCATTAAAACAGTCACAATAACAGTCGTAACAACATTCATTAAAACAGTCACAACAACAGTCGTAACAACATTCATTAAAACAGTCACAACAACATTCGTAACAACATTCATAACAACAGTCACGCCAACAGTTCTGACAACAGTCGCAACAACAGTTTTGACAACAGTTTTGACAACAGTCGCAACAACATTCATAACAATAGTTATAACAACAGTCACGACAACAGTCGTAACAACATTCATTAAAACAGTCACAACAACAGTCGTAACAACATTCATAACAACAGTCACGCCAACAGTCACAACAACAGTTCTGACAACAGTCGCAACAACAGTCGCAACAACATTCATAACAATAGTTATAACAACAGTCACGACAACAGTCGTAACAACATGCATAACAACAGTCACAACAACAACCATGACAACAGTCATAAAAACAGTCATAACAGTGGTAACAACACCTATGACAACAGTCATAACAACAGTCACGACAGCAGTCATAACGACAGTCATAACAGTGGTAACAAAACCCATGACAACAGTCATAACAACAGTCAGAACAACAGTCATAACAACAGTCACGACAACATTCATAACAGTCATAACAACAGTCAGAACAACAGTCATAACAACAGTCACGACAACATTCATAACAGTCAGAACAACAGTCAGAACAACAGTCATAACAACAGTCACGACAACATTCATAACAGTCATAACAACAGTCATAACAACAAGCAGATAAGAAAGACACAGCTTCGTCTCCTGACAGGACTTTGGCTCTGCGAGGGCGAGACTTAATCTTTTAACAGCTTTGGCATCTGAGTGTGTTTTCATGTCTGTGTGAACGACTCCGTCTCTGACAACGTAATCCTGGGGCAGTGATGGAGAGATGCAGCTGCAGACGCTTGTTGAGACGCTCAAGAGGCTGTCGGTTCAACGCCGGGCGTCACTGCCTCAGCTTCACTGCCTCAGCTTCACACTCCTGTCTCCATGATGGAGTCAGAATGCTGGAGTTAATTGAATAACTCAAGTCAATAATAAATACATGGACTCATTTAATCGTTTCATCTTTAAATATTCTCATCCAATCATTGAAAAATACATTTTCTGAAGTCAATATTACTTGATTTGTAGCTATTTAAATGCAATATATTTATATATATATATATATATTGTTGGTATAATAATGACACCTATTCTCTTGCATTTTGAAAACAATAATATTTGTAATTCGATTGTTTACAAAAGGTTTCAACCTTTAAATAAACAAATTATTGAATTACATTATTCAATAAAAAGTAATATTTACAGATAGAAATAGTTGTTTTTGTAATTATTACAAATAAAAAATCAATGCTTCAAAAAAACATTTAAATGAATAGAAAATGAACATTTTCATCATTAAACAAGTTCTCTTTAAGGTAAACTGTGAGGAACCAGAGATGATCTGATGTAGATTCACATCCATCCGTACAAAGATACAAGAAACACTTTAATTGAACTCAAGCTGATGCTGTGAGATCAGAGCTTCTTAGAGTCAACGTTCGTGGAGAATCTCTGACCTTCTGGAACCTTCTGCTGAAGAACGAGGCGACACATTGAGCAGGAGCTGAGGATGGCTGAGGTTTGGCACCTTCTACTCCGGCCCAGAATCTAACCCTGGAATGTGAAACTGTTTCCTTCTCCTCGTATCCAGAGACACGTTTATGCCGAGGATTTATGGGCTTCAGCGGCTCATCTTAAAGTTAAGTGGCTCACAGAAGAAACTTATTTGAGAAGTTATTTTGGCGAAGAATAAATCGAGTCTTTAAGTCACAGCAGTCGAGAGAACTTGTGAATGAACCCTTGAGCAAAACACGTTTAATACGTGAGATCAGTTCAGAGCTGCTGCCTGAACACACAACCTCAGGGTCGCAGGGGCAAGCACCCGGAGCACAGAGGTCCAGAGACCTCTTCTCTTCAACATGTTACTGCACTACTACACAATACTACACTTATATACTTGTTACTACACTATCACAACACCAGAGTCAAGTACTGGACAATACTACACATATATACTTGTTACTACACTATCACAACACCAGAGTCAAGTACTGGACAATACTACACATATATACTTGTTACTACACTATCACAACACCAGAGTCAAGTACTGGACAATACTACACATATATACTTGTTACTACACTATCACAACACCAGAGTCAAGTACTGGACAATACTACACATATATACTTGTTACTACACTATAACAACACCAGAGTCAAGTACTGGACAATACTACACATAAATACTTGTTACTACACTATCACAACACCAGAGTCAAGTACTGGACAATACTACACATATATACTTGTTACTACACTATAACAACACCAGAGTCAAGTACTGGACAATACTACACATAAATACTTGTTACTACACTATCACAACACCAGAGTCAAGTATTGGACAATACTACACATAAATACTTGTTACTACACTATCACAACACCAGAGTCAAGTATTGGACAATAGTACACATATATACTTGTTACTACACTATCACAACATCAGAGTCAAGTACTGGACAATACTACACATATATACTTGTTACTACACTATCACAACACCAGAGTCAAGTACTGGACAATACTACACATATATACTTGTTTCTACACTATCACAACACAAGAGTCAAGTACTGGACAATACTACACATATATGCTTGTTACTACACTATCACAACACCAGAGTCAAGTACTGGACAATACTACATATATATACTTGTTACTACACTATCATAACACCAGAGTCAAGTACTGGACAATAATACACATATATAATTGTTACTACACTATCACAACATCAGAGTCAAGTACTGGACAATACTACATATATATACTTGTTACTACACTATCACAACACCAGAGTCAAGTACTGGACAATACTACACATATATACTTGTTACTTCACTATCACAACACCAGAGTCAAGTACTGGACAATACTACACATATATACTTGTTACTACACTATCACAACACCAGAGTCAAGTACTGGACAATACTACACATATATACTTGTTACTACACTATCACAACACCAGAGTCAAGTACTGGACAATACTACACATATATACTTGTTACTACACTATCACAACATCAGAGTCAAGTACTGGACAATACTACACATATATACTTGTTACTACACTATCACAACTTCAGAGTCAAGTACTGGACAATACTACACATATATACTTGTTACTTCACTATCACAACACCAGAGTCAAGTACTGGACAATACTACACATATATACTTGTTACTACACTATCACAACACCAGAGTCAAGTACTGGACAATACTACACATATATACTTGTTACTACACTATCACAACACCAGAGTCAAGTACTGGACAATACTACACATATATACTTGTTACTACACTATCACAACATCAGAGTCAAGTACTGGACAATACTACACATATATACTTGTTACTACACTATCACAACACCAGAGTCAAGTACTGGACAATACTACACATATGTACTTGTTACTACACTATCACAACACCAGAGTCAAGTACTGGACAATACTACACATATATACTTGTTACTACACAATCACAACACCAGAGTCAAGTACTGGACAATACTACACATATATACTTGTTACTACACTATCACAACACCAGAGTCAAGTACTGGACAATACTACACATATATACTTGTTACTACACTATCACAACACCAGAGTCAAGTACTGGACAATACTACACATATATACTTGTTACTACACTATCACAACACCAGAGTCAAGTACTGGACAATACTACACATATATACTTGTTACTACACTATCACAACACCAGAGTCAAGTACTGGACAATACTACACATATATCCTTGTTACTACACTATCACAACACCAGAGTCAAGTACTGGACAATACTACACATATATACTTGTTACTACACTATCACAACACCAGAGTCAAGTACTGAACAATACTACACATATATCCTTGTTACTACAGTATTACTATGGTGTGTTACTCACCGGCCTGGTTGGTAGTGATGGTCACCGCCGTGAACTGCCTCATCTTGGGAGCGAAGGAAGAGACTCCGTTCTGAGCCTCGACCTCGAAGGTGTAGTTGGTATGAGCGAGTAAATCTCCGACGGTCACCGTCGTGTTCTGCAGACCCGAGGATCTCGGGAAGAAGCGAACGTTGCTCCTGCAGGCCTCGCAGCGCTGAGCGCCGGCCGCGGCCCGGCAGCGCCTGCAGACCACGTTGAAGGTCAGATCCCGGCGTCCGCCCGAGTCCTCGGGCCAGATCCAGTCCAGGATCACCGAGGTCTCGTTGATGGACGAGATCACGTTCCGGGGCGGAGAAGGAGGACCTGGAGGAGCGAGAGGAGACTTCAAGAGTTTATCTTCAGAACACTTTCAAATGGAAACCTTTGAATTTTTATTGGAATATTTTTTATTCTTTACTGAATATTTGAATTAAATCATTTCTATATTCAAAGGTTTTTTCTTTATAATGATTAAATTATATATATTTAAATAATTTTAAATATCTTTTTTTTTTACACATATGGGTTTAATATAATTTCAAAATACAATATTTTTTAATAATAAATATTAATGTTGTTATAATAGAGTCTCCAGACTAAACCACTTTCAGCCAATCACGTGACGATCAGATGATCACATGACACATAGACGATCCATAGCTCGGTGCTCTGTTAGTCTTGTCTGCTGATCAAATCCTGTGTATTTTGATCAACATTCAAATGAATTAAAAGTTATTTTATAAAACAATAATTAAAATGTACCAACATTCTTATTATTCTCTGTTAACCTTGAAGCTCTAAAATAAACGTCTCTGGATCAGAGTTGAGATGTTCAGAGAAGATCAAAGTCCTGAAGCTCTCGACCCAGGAAGCAGCAACTACACAACTTTACACAACTATACACAACTTTACACAATATACACAATATACACAACTCTGTACAAACGTGTGGTTCATTGAGACATTTCTCCAGTCGTGTGAGATCCTGGTCGTTCCTCATGAGAACTTCTCTTCTGAGGAGCAGGAATGTGAGGATTTATGACGTGCAGTCGTTTCCATGAAGCTCCTCAGGAGGAGGTGATGAAGACTCTGGGCTCTGCGACCTCGACTGACCTTCACGTTTATATCCAACATTTTTTCCACGTTAGAAAGTGTTTTTCACGACGTGGTTAATATGGACGAGTCAGACCTTCTGATCTGCTGTGAAGACCAGGATGACACCTGATCTTTGTTTGTTTGTTTGTTTGTTTGTTTGTTTGTTGAAACTTGAATAATGAGGTCATTTGAAGGATTTGACCCTAAAGAAAAAAGTCAAAA